>NC_027751.1:36508381-36536613 GCF_000695525.1 Brassica oleracea var. oleracea
AATAACGGTATTCCGACGAAATTCCGACGATTTTTTTCCTCAGAATCTTTGTTGTTTTCTTGTAGTGGTAATATATGTGGATTGCATCAAGCCGGTAGACAACCTTGCAGATTCATTTACCAAAGGTCTATCAAGAGATAGTATTGAAATCATCTAAGGGAATTAATTTATTCCTACGACTAACGTGATTGTAGATCCCAAGATGTCGGTCCAAAGGGACAACTAAGTCAAAATTCATGTATTTTTAATAAAATAATGTATTATTATAGTACTAAAAACAAGTTCAAAATTCATGTAATCTTCCAAACTAAAAAATAATTTTGTAATTTTTCAAATTTGTCTTGAAAAATATACAATTTTGAAAATAAATATTCAAACTCAAAATGATAATATTTCAAATTTTACAAAAGATAAAATCATGGATAATAAAGAATGAAATTTTGAAATGCAACACGAAAAAAAAATTATGTTGTAAAATTAAAGTAATCTTATATTTTAAAATATTAATTTAATAACAAAAAAAATAATATCATAACATCTAAACATATATATCTTGTATCAATAAAATTTACTAAAATAATATGATAGATGCTACTATGTATAAAATTTCCTAAAATAATAGGGTTGTATTATTTACAAAAATAGTGTATTTACTTATAAATCCCGCAAAATAGTAAAATGATATATGTTAAAGTATATTTTTTTAAACACAACATGTAAATATAATTTATCTTAAACATGCATCTTTCCTATAATATGAATAAAAAAATTCAATAATGTATTATATGCAAAATGTATAAATTGAAGAAAAACATATTTTAAATGAGATTATCTATTTGATCATTGGAAAATTGCCAAAAATATCATTTTCAAAGTACCACTTTTCAAGTTTACACTAACCACTTTTACCATCATCTTTAATGAAGGGTAAAAGACATTTATAACCTTTTGATTAACTTTAAAAATAAAAAAACATATGGGTTAACTACTCTAAACTCTAAATCATCAACTCTAAACCCTAAACCATGAAACATCAACTCTAAACCATAAACCCCGAAACATCAACTCTAAACCCTAAACCTTCAAATCTAAACCCTAAAACATCAACTCTATACCCTAAAAATAAACTCTAAACCCTAAAATCCTAAACCTTCAATTCTAAACCCTAAACATCAACTCAAGGGTTTTAGGGTTTAGGGTTTAGGATTTAGGGTTTAGTGTTTAGGATTTAGGGTTTAGGGTTTAGAGTTGAAGGTTAAGGGTTTAGAGTTGATGTTTTAGGGTTAGGGTTAATTTTTTATGGTTTAGGGTTTAGAGTTTACTTTTTAGGGTTTAGGGTTTAGTGTTGATAGTTTAGGGTTTAGTGTTGATGGTATAGGATTTAGAGTTGAAGTTTAGGCTTTAGGGTTTAGAGTTGATGTTTTAGGGTTTAGAGTTGTTTGTTTAGGGTTTAGGGTTTAGAGTTGATGTTTTGGGGTTTAGGGTTTAGAGTTGATGTTTTGGGATTTAGGGTTTAGAGTTGATGTTTTAGGGTTTAGGGTTCGTATTTCAAAAAAAAAAGGTTTATGTTTGATGGTTTAGGGTTTAGGGTTCGTATTTCAAACAAAAAATAGGGTAGGATTGATGGTTTAGGATTTAGAGTTTAGTTTCAGGGTTTCGAGTTTGAATTTCGAAATAGTATAATTTGAAATAAAATTATTTTTTATTTTTAAAGAAATTATTTTTTATTTTTTCAGAATTTTATTTATTTAAATATTTATTTACTATATATAAAAAACAAGTGCATATGAGTCTTTTGCCACTTAATGAAGAAGATATTTTTGAAAATGTCCCTTTAGTGGTGGTAAAAATGAAAAGTGGTAGCATGAAAGTGGTTAGCATGTAATTTCCCCTTGATCATTTCAGATTGTTATTTCATTGTACCTAACTCAAAAATATATTAGTAAGTAATAAAAATTAATTACAAAGTTAAATATATTAAAAAAATTACTATATATTAATAATTCTGAATAATAAATATAAACAATAATATTATAGAGTTACACAACATATAACGCTAAAATAAAAATTATATATTGAAAATATTTATAATAATATCAAAATTATACATTTATAAAATGAAAAATATCTACACAGACGTGCGGGTCAAAATCTAGTATATGTTATTCCGGTTTACACAAACTTCAAGTGGTTTAAGTCATTATGTTCACCTTCTGAAAAGTAAATCTAACATATATTAACAATGACTAGTTTAAAAAGCTAAAATACAGTATTACCTCAGATGCATTTAGTTTTTGCTTATACTCTCGAAAAGTTTGGGTGTCTATCTATTCTATTGTTATGTCAAGTCAGTCGTGTATGTTGAGTATGTTGAGTATGCATGATCAATCGATTCTTCATATGTTGGATTCTAAAATAGTTATTCTTGGGTTCGCCCCCTAGGGTGGTTCACCAATCAATAAAATTTTATTATTTCAAATTCGATATCTTTAGAAAAGGAAACAAATATTATAGTCAAGTTATATTATGTTTTTAAAATAAAAAGGTAAAAAAAATAGTAGTTATATAAAAAAAAATTTTAAAACTATTTTTTTAATATTGTTAGCAAAACACTAAACCCGAAATTTTAAACCCTAAACCCTTAGATAAATCCTAAACTCTAAATAAAAAACACTAAATACTAAAACACTAAACCCTAAATCCGAAACCCTAAACTCTAAATCCTTGAGTGTTTTAGTGTTTAGTGTTTTTGATTTAGAGATTAGGATTTATCCACGGGTTAGGGTTTACCCATGGGTTTAGGATTATGGGATTAGAATTTAGGGTTTACTATTTTGCTGATGACATTAAAAATATTTTTTTTTCAATTACTAGTTTTTTTATTTCTTTTTACCTTTTTATTTAAAAAACATAATATAACTTGAAATATTTTGTTTTCTTTTTTAAAAGATATCGAATATAAAATAACACAATCTTATTGGTTGGTGAACCCAAGAATAAGTCATTCTAAAATATCCCGATAAATCTAAACATTTTTGACTGTATTTATTATCTAATTGGTAATATTGTTAGAGGGACATAGAATCGGACTTTAATCTCATATGATACATAATCCTCAACCTTTATTCTACAATGGAAAAGTTTATTCTACATGACCCCAAAATGGTAAATTACCATAAGGTCATTAATGAATCTTTCATCTCTACCATTGGATTAAAATAATAAGAACCACACGATTTTTTTTCTCCCTCCCGTGGGACCCATCCCTTTCTTCCTCTTCCGCTTCGATCCACGACAACAACTACAATTCAATTCTTCTCATAAATGAGTTTTGCTTATGTGTTGTGGAACTTATTCATGTGTTAGGGATGCTATTTATGTGTTTTTAAACTTTGCAATGGAGAAAATTTGTAATGTATTGTTTCTGTCAGATATTACTGGTACAATTGGTACTTCATATAATACACATTCATGTTTATGTGTTATAACACTGGAAAAACTAGTACAACTATACAAGTTGTAAAGTCTTTAGAATGGTACATCCTAACTATTAGAAGTTTTATCAAAAAAAATCCGCAATTATAAACAATCACATAAGTTTCCATTATTTACCTTATAATTTAAAGGTTTGTTTACTTGTTTGTTCACTATATTTTTGAAAAATATACACTGGATATATTTTAACAAAGTTAATGATTCCATAGTATGTGATTCTAGGTATTTAAATATATACAAGTAGTACAACTGATGTATCTTTATTTAATATTTGGTACAACTAGATATTTCAAATTCTGGACCAAAATACAACTATGTACAAACTTGTACAACCCAAAACTCGGTACAACTATGTATACGATTGTACAACTAAAATATTGGTACAACTACATGTTAATAAATTTGGCACATTTTAATTGTTTACCACATTTAAATGCTCACTACGTTTTAAACATGATAGTTTTACCTTCTTTCGTTTAGTTGTACAAATTGTACCCGTCAGAGTAATTTTGTCATAGTTAATCTGGTTAATTTAATTATACCAAAAACCTGTCAAGTTTAAACCTTTTGAATTAACCCTAAAAACTTTTAAATGTGCACTTTAACCTATATGGTATTATGCATATGCAATAGAAACATTTAGATTCATCTTAAATAGTTTAAATGTCTAAAAAATGTTAAAATGTATTAAATTCATGAGATATAAATATTTCATGTTTTAAACATGATTTTGTATCATTCATTTATTTTCTGGTAAAACCATTCATTTACTGGTAAAACTGGCATAACATTACATTGTATCCAAAATTGTATTTCTAGTATAACTGTCATTTCAAAATTGAGAAAATAGTGTGGGTTATTGGTTATACTATTTTGATAGATTTACAATTTTTTTAGATTTAGAAATCTTTGATAAATCCATGATTTTTAAATCAAACAAGTGGATTTTAAGAATAATTTATGTATTGCAAAATCTAAATAGATTACTACCCAATGTTAAAACAACATAACTCAAGTTCTAGCACAATTAAACTAGTAATACTACTATTGTATCTAAACTAGTTGTACCACTTATATTATTATTGTCGTAGTCCAAACACCAAACATGAATGTTTATGCATCATTTTCGAACTCAAAAATGATTTTTACATATTCCTTTGCACTTTGTTCTACTAAATCTTCATCTACTGTAATTTTTTTCTAGCTTGCCATCCACCGTCTTCGGCTTCGGAAGCAAAAAGATGAAGATGCATATTTTTTTGAAAATAGTACAACTAGTATAACTAGTACAACTTGCAAATAAATCATTATTAAAATCAAATATTATTGAAAATTTACTATTCATGTATTTTGACACATGCAAGCGGGGAAGGTTAGATCAACATGTCTCATTGGTTTCACATCATCCACTTTTCTAGCATCACTCATATGCTGAAATAAAAACGAAATATTGTCATACTAATTACAAAGTTATACTAGTTATACGCGTTTTAGTTGTACCAGTTATACTTAATGTATTAGTACTAGTTATATTTGTTTTAGTTGTACTAGTTATACTAGTGCGCGTTGTACTAGTTGTATTAGTTAGAGTCATACTAGTTGTACTGTACGCTGGGTTTTTTTTTGTCATGAATTTCGTGAGAAAAAAATAAAATTCAATTTTTGATAAGACATAATTGGTTACATACAACTATGGGTTGACCAATTTTGGATAAGAAAAAGAAAGTTAGTGAATATTTGAAGGAAATTTTTGATTTTTTAAAGGTGAAAGAAACATCCATGGAAAAATAAAAAAAAGGAAGAAGAAAAAGATGTTATGTTGATAACGATGTGTGTCCCAGAATTTGATCCCATAGAATCGTAGAAACCGTGTTATGTTGCATCATTTTAAAGTGGAATGACACACGAACAAGTTGGACGTATAACGACAAGGTGCTAAATTAAAAGACATGGAAGAAGTTTCGTCGGAAACTTCTTCTTTTGCTTGAGCTGAAAAGTCAGTTAAGGGTTGACCCGTTGACTTACTCACCACCACCCATGGTTTTGCTTCAGTTTCTTATCTTCTTCTTTACCATTCACAATATCATTCAACAACTCTCACTCTATCAGTTCCTATGACTTTTCAAGTTTTCTTAATCTTCTCCATTCTCGTTTCTACAGCCATAGCAGGAGACGGTGCAACCGCTGCGTACGTTCCCACTGATATCTTTCTCTTCAACTGTGGCGAAACATCCAACCAGATGGACATAAGTGGCCGTAACTGGATGGCAGAGCAACCAAATATTCTTCCGTCAAATGCAGCCATAGCGTCGTTTGTTTCACATGCGTCATTCCAAGGATCGGGAGTTCCTCAGGTTCCGTACATGACTGCTCGAATTTTCCGACATGATTTCACCTACAGTTTTCCCGTGTCTCCGGGCTGGAAGTTCCTCCGGTTATACTTTTACCCTACCCGTTACAGTTCCGACCTCGAAGCTGCCGTAAACTCCTACTTCTCTGTCACCGTCAACGGTTTTACTCTCTTGAAGAACTTCCGTGCCGATTTAACGGCAAAGGCTTCTCATGATGCGTCCATATTTAAGGAGTTCATAGTCCCTGTTTCGAGTGGATACACGATGCTAAATCTCACGTTCTCACCTTCTTTAAACATGTTAGCTTTCGTGAACGGCATCGAGATTGTCTCCATGCCTGATCGGTTTTACTCCAAGGGAGGCTTCGACGACAAAATAAAACAGGTAGGTAATAGCATTGACTTCGAGATAAACAACAGCACGGCTTTCGAAACTGTTCACCGGCTAAACATCGGTGGACAACTGATTGACGGCATAAGTGATACAGGGATGTTCCGGCCGTGGCTTGCTGAAAAGTTTCAACTAAGTGAAAAGTCGGGAATCGTGCCAGTCGTTCCGGGTGTAAAGATCAACTACATGGAGAATACTCCAGCGTATGTCGCGCCGGAAGATGTGTACACGACGTACCGTACAATGGGTAACGCCGAGCATCCTAGGCTGAACCAGAACTTCAATCTGACATGGCTCTTCCCAGTTGATGCCGGGTTTAACTACCTCGTCAGGCTTCATTTCTGTGAGACTCTATCGGATGTGAACGGACCGGGCCAACGTGTCTTCACCATCTTCATTGGAAATAAGATTGCAAAGCTTGACATGGATGTCATTCAGCTGAGCGGTGGTTCTCGCATTCCGGTGTATCTAGACTTCAGTGTGCTTGTTGGTTTTGAAAGTGGGCCGAGACCTGATCTACGACTTGACTTGCATCCTTACACGGACAGTGGCCCAAAGTATTACGATGCTATTCTCAATGGCGTAGAGATCCTCAAGCTTAGTGTCTCTGGCGGAAATCTTGCTGGACCTAATCCTAATCCTACGTCAGGTCTTACTCCAAACTCTGTAAATCAAGATATACAAAAACCCAAAGCCAAGTCACACGTTTTGGTAATAACACTTGGAACTGTTGGGTTTGCAATTGTGTTAGCAATGTTTATTGTTGTTGTCATCGTCATGAAGAGGAGGAAGAAGAAAAAGAAGGTTAATGTAGACACCAAGAGCAAGCCTACGGACTCGTGGACTACTCTTCCGCTTGTTGCCGGGTCCTCCCATACCAGATCGACCACATCTCTTCCATCCGATCTCTGCCGTCGGTTCTCCATCCTCGAGATCAAATCCGCCACAAACAATTTCGAGAAAAAGCTGATCGTTGGAGTAGGCGGGTTTGGTCCTGTCTACAAAGGAAGAATCGACGGTGGAGCCACGCTTGTGGCTGTTAAACGGTTAGATGTTTCATCCAACCAAGGCGCTACCGAGTTCGAAGCAGAGCTCAAGATGCTCTCGGTGCTCCGTCATATACATCTCGTTTCCTTAATCGGATATTGCGACGATGAGAACGAGATGGTTCTTGTCTACGAGTATATGCCACATGGCACACTTAGAGACCATCTCTACAAGAGAAACAAGGTTTTTGATCCCCCATTGTCGTGGAAACGGAGGCTAGAGATTTGCGTCGGTGCGGCTCGTGGACTACAGTATCTCCACACAGGCGCCAAGGACATGATCATTCATAGAGACATCAAAACTACAAACATACTTCTTGATGAGAACTACGTAGCTAAAGTCTCCGACTTTGGGTTATCAAAAGTGGGTCTTACAAGCTCATCTCAAACGCACGTCTCAACGGTCGTTAAAGGATCGTTTGGTTACTTGGACCCTGAGTATTATCGCCGTCAAGTCTTGACGGAAAAATCTGACGTGTACTCCTTCGGAGTTGTTCTGTTCGAAGTCTTGTGTTGTAGACCGGTCAAGCTCGAAAGCGCTCCACGAGAGGAAGCAGATTTGATCCGATGGGTGAAGTCAAATTACAAAAAAGGAACCGTTGATCAGATCGTTGACGCAGATCTAACGGCTGAGATTACTCCGCTATCGCTGGAGAAATTCTGTGAGATCGCTGTGCGATGTGTTCAAGATCGTGGTATCGAACGGCCATCAATGAACGACGTCGTTTGGGCGCTTGAGTTCGCACTTCAGCTTCATGAAGCTGCTAAGGATAAGAATGGCGTGGACTCTCTTGATATCCCGAGACGTGACGAGGTAGGTACGACGACAGACGGAGAAAATAACTTGTTTAGTAGGACTACGGGACGCATGTCAAAATCTGTGACGAGCGATGATGATTCTGCTCGTCTTGCTGGCGACGAGAGGAGCGGATCGAGTTGGGGAGTATTTTCGGAGATAAAAGACCCCAGAGCACGGTAAATTGTTGAATATGTAATATGTATATATAACTGTTGAAAAAAAACATAATATGTAAGTTTTTTTGTGTACTATATTTTCTGTTTTGAATCATATGAGTCGTATAATGTCTAATTTACCATGTATTTAACTTGTTACATAAACAAACATACCTAAAATAGTTAAAATAAATAATTTTCTTAAAAATGTTACTGCATGAACGTATAGAAACTCAGTAGTCACAGTTTTTTATTTTATTTAGAAACTCATTAAGCACATTTCCTACAATACCTCTAACCCTTAAATTTTGAAGTATTTTCTTTCCAATAAGTTCAGCATGGTATCTCGGCTTTTAGTAGAATTGAAATTGGTCTATTCTCGTTTCTCTTCTATCATTCTCCTCCGATGAGTTCAGCATGGTATAACCGATCCATTTCGGGATCTCCTCAACTTCTCCTGCTATCTTCGGGCTTCGATCTCGCCTCGTTTGAACTCGCCCGCGCGAGTTGGGCCCTTTCTACATTCAAAGCTGTACGGCCCATCTTTTATCCGACCCAATCATAATTTGACCGAAATTGGATCCAACGCCATCTAAACTACACCACCTACAGACCTACTCTTCATCCCTCTACTTTACACATTTCCACGATATGCCAACCTACCCAATGTACATCCACGAAATTCCCGTCCAAAATAAATCTATCCAGAACTCACTAATTCATAACCCACTTATCTGTTTTCAAATTTAAGCAGTGAGTATTGCATTTGCAGGACCATCCATCCATCCAAGCCTCAACGATCCATGAGCGTGTCATTGGCCAGACTTAACTCATACACAGATCACCCATTAAAGTCTCACCCATTGACGTTGCATCCATCCTTGCGAACGTCCACCAAATGTCATCCACAATTTTGTTAAACCACTAGTCGTACACTAACTTAAATCCACTAACACCAACTAAACTTTCATAAGCATATTCTCAAATTCAACCCTTGTATCCCCAAAACAAATTCTTTAATTTTTACAAGTTTGAAAAGGTGGTCATACAAATGTGTTAATACATTTCAAACATCCCTCTCAAACTGTATTCTATGATATCATGTCTATGATTTATAATTTTTCAAAACTTGTTGGCAGAAACATGTCCACACTCCACACAATATTGTAAATGATATCAATGTATTATTTTCTATGATATACAATTTATCAAGACATGTCTACTATATTATTGAATAATTTAAAGTCATTAATTATTATATATATAACTAAATTGGCGTGAGAACACAAATTAAAACAATTAGTGTTATTTATTACAATCATTTTTGATGGTAAATTAATCTAAAAATCATTTATATATTTTATATGATATATAATTAAATTTCAATGATTTTAATATAGATATAAAGTATATTTTTAATAGGATATCTGTTAAATGATTTTTTATACTCATATGGTTTTATGATCATTTGTTTATTTTCTAATATAAATTTAAATTATTGAAAAAAAAAATTTCAATGTGAGACTTTTAAGGGAAAATTTCATTTTTGCCACTTTTATGGTACCACTTTTCATCTTTACCACCACTAAGGTGTTGACTAGTTTCTCCGCTACCACCCGCAAACGCATCTTTTGCGGTTGGTAACAGTTGACAGTGTTTCGAAACAATCATACAAACCGCTACAAATCGCTTCAAACCGCTCCGAACCTCTTAAAATCAAAAGCTGGTTCCAGCTAGCATTTGCGGTTGCGAGCTGTTGCGGGATGATAATTTTTTTTCCTTTTTATTAAAACATATAAATACAAAAATAAAAATAAAAATAAAAATTTAAAGTTGGAATTATAAAAATACTAAAATATATCTATTATATTTTAATTACTATTATAAAATTGTAAAATAAAAATATTTTCTATAATTTAAAAAAATTTAAAACTATAACTTTCTAAATATAATTTTCATATTATTATAATATTATGATTTTTGATATTTTATAATTAAATAAAATGTAAATATTGTTAATTTATTATTTAACCGCTACTGTATTTGGTAGTTAACCAGTCATAAGTATCCCGCAAATACACCAATTTCTAACCACATAACCAGTCATACAAATCTCTTAAAACCGTTAGAAACCGCAGCCACATGCATCCGCAAACTCCCACAACCGCAACCGCTGCGTTTGAACCAGTCAGACCCTTAAACGAACATTTTCAAAAATACATTCTTCATTAAGTTGCAAAAGACTCTTATACCATTTTTCTCTATTTTTTTATGTTTTCAAATTATACTTCTTCAAATTCGAACTTTTTTATAAATTTTTATTTTTGAATTTTCTTTTTAAAATTTTTTTTTATTTATTTTTTTTCAAAATTTCTTTTGAAAATCGAAAATTATGTTTGAAACTATTTTTAAAAATAAAATTAAATTTTTTAAAGTATTTATTTATATATTTATTAGAATCCTAAATTTCACATTCCAAAAACCATACCACACCTTTCAACTCTAAACCCTAAGTCTAGATTAGTTAACCCTAGTGGTATAAATATCTTTTATCTTTCATTAAAATGGTAAAAATGGTTAATGTAAACATGAAAAATGTTAGTATGAATGTGATATTTGTGACAATTTTCTGACTTTTAATAGTTTTAATAATTTATCATCGTTCTTGAAAATTCAATATAAATTTTAAAATTAAATATTAAGTTTTCAATACTTTGTTCGATGCAAAATTTGAAATTTAATTATATATTTTTATATAGTATATAGTTTACTTTAAATGATATTATATATATATTTATTTATTTTTATCTGAACAAGTCTTATAACTACCAAAGTATAATTTTGATACTAAATATCTAAAATTTTAAAATCGTTTGACTATTAAAAATATATCATAAGTATATAAACAAAATCCTATGTCAATGAATATTAAATATGTATTTTTTAATATCTAAAGTTTATATTACTCTTATAAATAAGTTTCCTTCCACTTTGGAATCAAATTAGATTTGACTCGTGTCATTCAGGGATCCCTTGTCATTCATTCTAATTCTGTATTTGCTTCTCAATTTCGATCAGTGTCTCCTACTTTAACGTTTTTATATGAGTTCTTGATAGCTTTAATTTATGTGTGGGAATTTACACTCCTCACATAAAAATGTCCTTTTAGTCCTTAATTTTCTATCTTCACAGGCTATTATTCTTATGGTTCATCATCCTGACAAAACCACAATTCCATTCACCGGTAGCGGACAAAACACACACGAGCAAGTTGGACATAAACGACACAGCACTAAATTGTTGACATGGTAGAATTTTCATGGAAGCTTTCTTCTTTTGCTTGGTTCTTAGAAGTCATTCAATGGTCGACCCGTAGTAGACTCACACACGACAGAACCACGCATGGCTTGGCTTCAATATACACTCACAATCTCATATCTCGTCTCCATCACTCTCAATCCTTCGACAATTAGCTAAAGATCTTTATTTCTGACACAGAAAAAAGTTATTTCATTGCTCAAAACTTGAAGTAGTCCGTGTAACCAGATCAGAACATAACAATTTATAAAACCAAAATTTTTATCTCTATGAAAAAAAACTAGCCATTTTGCTGAAAAATCTACATCTCCATTTTGACCGCTAAGGCGAACATGCCGTGCCTTGCTCCGGTTTGTTATGTAATCAACTGACCGCGAGGTGACCGGATCTTTGATGTTTATTCGTAGACTTGAAGCTTACTACCTCGGGCTGCAAAGCACCCCTTTTGGGCAGAAATAGTTGGGCTTTGCCGATGAACTGTGTCTTCATTGTCTGTTTAATCCGTCGTGAGTAGAACTTTTCTGGGCCGGATTTTTATGATAAATTCGTCTGCAACAGACAGCTGGGTAACGCCCGTGCCGGTGGGATTAGCTCCGACCATCTTTGATCTTTCTTGGCATTGATTTCTAATTCCTTAGAGACGGTGCATTTGTTTACTCTGAATTCGAGATGTATGAGATGAAGTTACAAATTCGATGGTGAGTTATTTGAAAGACTAAGTAATCGTAAAGAGATGATGAAATCGGCAAAAACATTAAAGTTGTGTAAACCCTAGTTCTTGTGCCAATTTTTGTATGACTGTAAATGTGTTTGTTTTCCTCGATCTTCTCCTTGTATAGCCGACTTTTTTATTTTTATTTCTCCAAATCAGTGCATTTATTTGACCGCCTTTTAGTAAATTGGGTCGCGCTCAATTATTTGATAGACTTTATTTGAGGGATGTAATTCATCTCCAACACCCTAGATTATGTACCATTGCTAACAACTCCTTCCAATATGTCCTAAAATTCTCACCGTTAGAGTACTATAGCATATTCTCCGTTGCAGTGCTTCCAAGTGCTTCCAATTCTGCAGGTTGAAGTGATAATCATCTCAACTGATTCTTATTTCATAGAAATTGTGTTTCACACGTAAGGTGAATCATGACGCCAAAAATCATCTAGCATACATATATTTTGGCTCAAGGCCTCGATATATTCGCTAATGATTTTAAAATGTATCTAAAGTAACACTTTTTTTTAATAAACCATAATCACTTAATAAAAAATATAATACTTTTAGAAAATCTGAACCAATTGCATGAAAGCACATGTGATAATGGTAAATAAACAATCAATCATATATAGGTTCTTTCTCTATACCCTCTCTGAATTTTTGAGAGAGAGAGAGAAAGAGAAAGAATGAAACCTTTTTTTTTATCTTAGATCATTATCTGTTCTTCTTCCGGTGTATCTGGATCTTTAATTCCGCCGCGGAACTTTTGTTTCCGTTTTGTCCGGGTTATATATCCCTCTTTCGCAAAACGATTTCCATCCTGTTTTTTCTTTGTTTGCATTTCATCTTCTCCGATCATGCTCATATTCCTTTTTTAACCGAGTCTAATTTTTTCTCTTCTTAAGCTTATTTTTCTCGGATGAAAAGATGAAGAGGTATTGGATTTAACTTGATCTATGGAAAAATTCAGTAAAGTTGCCATCTTTAGTTGAAGATGATCCAATATAGGATATGCTCTAAATCGGTTAAGCTTTTCCTTTTTAAACAATCGGCGGTAGTATAATTTCTAACAGAAAGCAGCGGTTGATTGCGAAAGAATGAGTTCAATGAATACAAATCCAGGATACAATGAAGAGTTGAGGAAGGGAAGATGAAGCTGTGTCGGCGGTTCATGGTCGGACTCACTGGAAATGAACGTCGTGAAGCTTGCCAGCGGAACTGAAGTTTCAATATGAATGTTTCTTTCCTGACATGTGTTGTACGTAGTATTTTCTGTTAAGCATCCACATGCAATGTTTTATATTTTTTATATATTATTTTATCAACTTAAATTTATTAATAACGTAAAATACAGTTATATACATGATAACGAAAAAACAACACATGCCATAATTTAAATTAGGTCAAATAAAATAAGCTGAGAAGAGTATTTCCTTTGAGGGGTCACTGTTAATAGAGTGTCAACTCTATTAATTTTCTTGCAATTTGTAAATCTTAGCTGCATTGTAAAGCATCCTTCTCTTTATTTTATTACACTGGTGTTATTCCAATTTAGATCCATATATATTTTTTGGTTTAAAATCTAATATATTGATTCAATCATAAAAAATAAGAATTAAAAAAATAATTTATAACGATTGCACGAATATTCTCATACAACAAAAAGATACTTCTTCCACTTCGTATTGTTGCTTTCTCTTTGATGTATTTCATGATTTTAGTGATATGTTTTGATACCAAGTATATGTATCAAAACGTAAATTCGAAACATTATTCCTTGATTGAAAGAAAACTTCTTTTGATCTCGAACTCCTCTTCCGCTTGTTGAATCCATGGTGGTTTTTAGTGCACGTTGTTTCCTTAACAAATATGTTAAGATTTGTTTCAAACACCAGAAAGTTATTATGTAAGTATGATAACCACCAAAACCTCTTGATTCTGCATTCAACCCAAAACAACCAGCCGGATATTGTAACAGCAAATTGGAAAACAGAATTGAATCTGCCACAAGTAGAATTGGAAAACTTTTCAACTAGAGAGAAGACGAAGGACACATAAGTATCGTGATACTCCATTGGCGCATTTATTCATGCCTGGACCAAAAGCAATAGGAAAATTGAGAGAAGAAGACAACGTGTTCAAAACGCCACTAACCACTTTGTTGTTGCCTAGTGGCTTTTTGTAGTATGTATTGCTTATCAAGATTTATACCACTTGACTCGTGAGATATTAATAAAACATAAAGTTGACCCAAAAAAAAAGAAAGATGTTAACAATATCCCAAAGTTTCATAATGAGAATTTTTTGTAATTTTCTCTCTTAACTTCTGTAGTTGTTCTTTCTGAAATTGATAAGAGATACCATATGATTTTCTGCCAATGGAGAAGGTCTAGTCATCTCTATTCTCGTTTCCACTCCTAAGACTTACCTTAAATACAATTTTTCCACACATAAAAATGTCCCTATTCCCTAATTCTCTGTCGTCTTAACTTATGATCCTTATTGTTCTATCATCCCGACAAAACGAAATTCCATTCACCGTAGCTTTAAGTAGATAAATAAACACACGGAGTAGACATTGTTGGATATAAAAGACTAAATTGTAGACAGTGTAGAAATTTCATGGAAACCGTTCTTCTTTTTCTTGGTCTCAAAAGTCAGTCAACGGTGGACCCGTAGTAGACTCACTCACCACAGCACCACCCATGGTTTTGTCATCAATTATACGCTCATCATTTCTTATTTTCGTTTTCGTCATCATACACTCTTCTTCTCCTATCTTCATCTCCCTCATTCTCAATCCTTCAACAGTTCTCATATTTCAGTTCCAATGATCAGTCACGCTCTGTTAGTCATCTGTATTCTCGTTTCCGCTGCCGTCCTAGGAGATGCAACAGCAGCATACAAGCCTACCGATCTCTTTCTCATCAACTGTGGCACTAGCTCTGACACCATAGACTCTCAAAGCCAAACATGGACGTCGGATCAGCAGCATCTTCTCACGTCAAATTTAGACAACGTTTCGTTCTCTTCAAATGCATCTTACCAAGAAGAGGTTCCTCAAGTGCCCTACACGACGGCTCGCGTATTCCTATCCAACGTTGACTACAGTTTTCCAGTCTCTCCCGGCTGGAAATATCTCCGGTTGTACTTTTACCCGACCCGGTACGAATCTGGTTTTGACGCCGCAAGTTCCTTCTTCTCAGTCACAGTTAACGGTTTCACTCTCTTGAAGAACTTCAGCGCCGACTTAACGGTAAAAGCTTCCAAGTCGAAATCCTTAATCAAAGAGTTTATCGTTCCGGTTAACCAGACTCTGAATCTCACGTTCACGCCGTCTCCGAGTTCGTTAGCTTTCGTTAACGGCATCGAGATTGTCTCCATGCCTGACGGGAGTTACTCAAAGGGAGGCTTTGACAATATGATAACGAACGTTGGTAGTACCATTGACTTCATTATCAAAAACACTACCGCTTTCGAGACTGTTCATCGGATAAACGTTGGCGGGCAAATGGTGGATGAGGTCGGTGACACTGGAATGTTCCGGCGGTGGCTTCCGGATGATGATGTCATACTAAGTGAGAATTCAGGAATGAAACCGGATGTAACGGGTGTGAAGATAAACTACACAGATAAGACTCCCCTTTATGTTGCGCCGGAAGATGTGTACAAGACGTATCGTACGATGGGGAACGTCGGCTACCCAAGGCTGAACCTGAACTTCAATCTGACGTGGCTCTTCCCAGTTGATGCCGGGTTTAACTACCTCGTAAGGCTTCATTTCTGTGAGACTCTATCGGATGTGAACGGACCGGGCCAACGTGTCTTCACCATCTTCATTGGAAATAAGATTGCAAAGCTTGACATGGATGTCATTCAGCTGAGCGGTGGTTCTCGCATTCCGGTGTATCTAGACTTCAGTGTGCTTGTTGGTTTTGAAAGTGGGCCGAGACCTGATCTACGACTTGACTTGCATCCTTACACGGACAGTGGCCCAAAGTATTACGATGCTATTCTCAATGGCGTAGAGATCCTCAAGCTTAGTGTCTCTGGCGGAAATCTTGCTGGACCTAATCCTAATCCTCTAGTATCATCCGACCAAACACCAAATCATGTAAAGCCTTCGGCAAGAAAAGGTAATAATTCACATGTTTTGGTGATAACTCTGGCAGTGGTTGGTTCTTCAATTTTCCTAGCGATGTTTGTTTCTGTCATTGCGTTGTTCTGTAAGAGGAATAAAACGAAAGACGTTCCTTTACATACAACAAGCAAGCCTACGGACTCGTGTTCTCCTCTTACCACATATCTCTGCCGTCGATTCTCCATCTTCGAAATCAAATACGCCACAAATGATTTCGACGAGAAGCTAATCGTTGGAACAGGCGGGTTTGGTTCGGTGTACAAAGGACAAATAGACGGAGGAACCACACTAGTCGCGGTTAAACGGTTGGGAATTGCATCGAAACAAGGCGCTAAAGAGTTCAAAACAGAGCTCGAGATGCTCTCAAAGCTACGTCATGTACATCTCGTTTCTCTAATAGGATATTGCGACGACGAGAGCGAGATGGTGCTTGTCTATGAGTATATGCCACGTGGTACTCTTAAAGACCATCTTTATAAAAGGAATAAGGCTGTTGATCCTCCTTTGTCCTGGAAACAAAGGTTAGAAATCTGCATCGGAGCGGCGCGTGGGCTACAGTATCTCCACACAGGCGCCAAGCACGCGATCATACATCGAGACATCAAAACAACCAACATACTTCTTGATGAGAACTACGTAGCTAAAGTCTCTGACTTTGGGCTTTCAAAAGTGGGTCCAACTAGTGAATCTCAATCCCACGTCTCAACGGTCGTTAAAGGAACGTTTGGTTACTTGGATCCTGAGTACTATCGCCGTCAAGTCTTGACGGTAAAATCGGATGTGTACTCTTTTGGAGTTGTTATGTTCGAAGTTTTGTGTTGCAGACTGATCAACATCGAAATTGTTCCACAAGAACAATCAGATTTGATCAGATGGGTGAAGTCAAATTATATAGGAGGAACTCTTGATCAGATCATTGACCCAGATCTTGCTGTCGATATCACTATGATATCATTAGAGAAGTTCTGTGAAATTGCTGTTAGATGTGTTCAAGATCGTGGCACTGAAAGGCCACCAATGAACGATGTCGTTTGGGGACTTGAGTTTACGCTTCAGCTTCACGAGGCAGCTAAGAAAAACAATGAGGGAGGGACGATGACGGACGCAGAAGCTTTGTTAAGTAAGACTGATGATAACTGCGATCCTGTTATTGCTGAAGAACCGAAAGCACTGTAGATTAGTTCGTCCAACACATTCTCAGTTATGCATGTACCTACGTATTTACTGAATGAAAATCATTATTGTGCTTTTCTTTTTAAATAATTAAGGTGAATAGGCGTAGATCATCTTAGTAAGGTTATAACATTGATGACTTCAAAATGAAAGATCTAGGTCAAGAGATCTTTTTTTTTTTGAAACACTTTTTTTTTTTTGATCATCTCTTTTCTCTCTCATGTGGTTATTCTGTTTAAGTTTAAAAAAAAAAAAAATAAAGAAAAATAGTCTTAGCTATTTGTGTGATGTTCTGAGACCAGCTCCATCGATGACCTCAGTAGTTCTTACCATTTAAGAAAAATGAAGAATAATTAATATCGATGAGAGAGTATAGAAAGAATTCTTACCGTGGACATTCAAAGATCGACTCCTAATTTTAAGTGACAGATGTCACTGTATTAATGTTTCAATTGGTCTTACAAAATTAATGCACAATCAAATTATTATAATAACATTTTTTTTGTTTTAGAAACTCCATCGGTTACAACGAGTGTTTTTAAAACCGGAACGGAAGCTGAACCGGAAATATTTTGGGTCACGGTTTAATATGGTTCGACCGGGTTAAACCTAATTTAATAATATGGTTTAATATTTTTTTAGCATGTAAATATAAATTAGTTTCTTGTTTATATGGATAGTTTATAGATTTTCGATAGTTTTAGTGGTTTTTATTGGTTTAATAACTTTGAAATATAATCCGGCTATGTGTCCGGTTCATGATCGAACCAATTACTAGACCAATCCGGCTATATAACTGGTTCACGGTCAAACCCGGTCTAACCATCGGGTCGGTTCGGTTTTAAAAACACTTATTACAACCGACGGAGCTGCTCTGATGCTTGATATTTTTCTCTCTGTTTGTGCGATCTCAACACTTTTCCAAACTTAGCCTTTGAACCACGGAGAAGACTTCTATTTTATTTTATTTTATTTTATTTTATTTTCGTATAAATGTTTACATTTATTTTTGTCATAAAGTTGCCACAACCTACTTTATGTACTAGTTTATTTGATTTTATAGACTATTATTTTTCTCAAGAAAATTATAAATAAATCATATCCTGGAGGAAAAGAAACAACAAGCACCAATTGGATTTTTTTTTTTGTAACCAATTGGATTTTCCATGGCTACAAAAGAAAGATCCTCTCCGAGACAACACATATAGAGATTCCTTAACTTCTTCTCTCAGAAATAAGAGAAAAAGGTTTTAACTCTGAGATGGGCTACAAGAAACTGATGACTGGTGGGACGTCAAGCAGAGGCCATAGGGATCCTCTCTTGCAGAACAACCAGGTTTCCCAGTTAAACCTTATCTTCTTTCTCAGAAGCATGTTTTTTTTGGTCAAGATTTGTCCTTTGCTCACCCAATAGCACTTTTCAAGTGTCAGTGTTACTTGAAAGTACTATTCGAAGCGTCTGATTAGGTTTTCAAAGCATGGGGCTCTAGTGATCATTCGATTGGAACGATCATCTTGTCTCAAAGTTTGATTCTTCAATTTTTTTTTGCCAAATTTGATCGTTCTTTCAGGATAGAACGAAAGAAAATGGAGAAGAGACGATCGAGAATGGTAAAACTGATCTCGAGAGCGGTGTAGCTGAGGTATGTGCTTGTGCTGTTTCTCGCACAAACATTTCATATACAGAGAAGTGAAGTTATCTTGTTTGTCTTTTTTCAGGCAGCAAATGTTGGGTTTGGCAGAGTCTTTTCGTTGGTGAGTGATTCTTGATTAGCATTCGTAGATTAAAGATTCAGTCAATGCTCAAAAATGTTATGGTTGCAGGCAAAACCTGATGCAGGGAAGCTAGTGATTGGTACCATCGCTTTGTTAATAGCTTCAACAACTAATCTCCTCGTTGTATGTTTCTCATCTCTCCATCTTCTATCTTCCTATTTTACATGATGTTGATTTCTGAAGTGTGCTTTGTTCTGGTTACAGCCCAAATTTGGTGGAATGATTATAGACATTGTATCCAGAGATGTCAAGACGCCTGAACAGCAATCTGAATCCATTCTTGCTGTTAGAAACGCTGTCATAGTCATTCTGCTTATCGTTGTTGTCGGGTGATTACATCTTCCTTAGTCCTTTGCTTGATCCTTAGAGTTTTTTTTTTTTTGGGTCTAAAGTTAAATACTTATTGGTTTATTTTAGATCTTTGTGCACGGCTTTGCGGTCGTGGCTGTTTAACTCTGCCAGCGAAAGAGTTGTGGCTCGACTGAGAAAGGATCTGTTCAAACACCTAATGCATCAGGAAATAGCATTTTATGATGTGACGAAAACTGGAGAGCTCTTAAGTAGACTTTCTGAAGACACACAAATCATTAAAAACGCCGCTACTACAAATCTTTCTGAAGCTCTTCGCAATGTAACAACGGCCCTTATTGGAGTTGGTTTCATGTTTTCATCTTCTTGGAAACTAACATGTAAGAATCTTCTCTTTTCCATTTTTTTTTCTTATTTGTAAAAAACTTAATAAACTAACATGTTAGAAGCTTGCTTTATGCTTTATAGTGTTGGCATTAGTAGTAGTTCCATTAATCTCCATTGCTGTTAAGCAATTCGGGCGTTATCTCCGCGAACTTTCACACAAAACTCAAGCAGCTGCTGCTGTTGCTGCATCCATTGCTGAGGTTATTTTTTTTCTTGCTACTCATATAAGATTTATCTGTTAGTATCTTAAACTGGCTTTGATTGGATCATGTTTAGGAATCTTTTGGCGCAATCCGAACAGTTAGATCGTTTGCGAAAGAAAGTTATATGGTCTCACAATACTCCAAGAAAGTTGATGAGACTCTGAAGCTAGGACTCAAACAAGCTGTGAGTATTTGTGGCGTAAACCCTTTCATGATATTAAACGTTTTGATGTTTAAGTCTGTGTTTGGTTGAGTTAGGTACTTGTCGGGTTGTTCTTTGGAGGACTAAACGCAGCTTTCACGTTATCTGTGATTACTGTTGTTAGTTATGGAGCATACTTAACAATAACTGGTTCCATGACTGTCGGAGCACTCACTTCCTTCATTCTTTATAGTCTCACAGGTTACATTTGCATCGTGTTTCTTTGTTTATATGGATTTTTGCAAGAAAAATGATTCTGTTATAAACTAAGATATTTTTTTTTTATCTTTTGTAGTTGGTTCATCGGTATCTTCTTTATCAAGTTTGTACACAACTGCGATGAAAGCTGCAGGTGCTAGTAGACGGGTTTTTCAGATCTTGGACCGTGTTTCTAGCATGCCAAATTCAGGGGATAAGTGTCCTGTAGGGTGAGACCTCCTCTCATATTCTTCAAAGTAATTTTCTATATCATAAAAGATCTGCTTCATTTTTATTATATGGTTGCAGTAATCCTGATGGAGATGTGGAAATAAATGATGTCTGGTTTGCTTATCCTTCTCGCCCTAGTCACATGATACTGAAGGTAACATATAACGTTTGGCATTATGAAAATTTGATTTTTGAGCTATTTAACTCTATGTTAACTGAATTTGTGCAGGGGATAACGTTGAGGTTGACACCAGGTTCAAAAGTTGCACTTGTAGGACCAAGTGGTGGAGGAAAAGTAAGTTCTGATCATACAGTTTTCTTTTCGGTTTGGGGTTTGAGGAAAATGATTTTCAATATATTCCATATTTTGCAGACGACCATAGCCAATTTGATAGAGAGATTCTATGATCCTGTCAAGGGAAAGATTTTGCTTAATGGAGTTTCTTTGATGGAAATATCTCATCAGTACCTTCACAAACAGGTAAAAGTTTCTCTGTTTCTTTCGTGTCTTTGAATATATGGTAGAACCTGATTCTTGAATGTATCTCCACATTCTTTACAGATCAGCATTGTCAGCCAAGAACCGATTCTTTTCAACTGTTCCGTGGAAGAGAACATCGCTTATGGATTTGACGGTGAAGCTACTCTTTCAGATATAGAAAATGCAGCGGTAATCACCTCCTCTCATACCTCTTTTGTTGTGTTCAGTAATGAAAAATTAAACCGAAACTTTGTTGCAGAAAATGGCGAATGCACACGAGTTCATAGAAACATTCCCAGATAAGTACAAAACGGTTGTTGGAGAACGTGGGGTACGTCTCTCAGGAGGACAGAAACAAAGGATTGCAATCGCGAGGGCGCTTCTTACAAACCCGAGAGTCTTGCTCCTCGATGAAGCAACAAGTGCACTCGATGCTGAAAGCGAATATCTTGTTCAGGTAAATAAAACAGATCTTTGGAATCAGAACTCAAAAGACCAAGGTTCAAAAAGTTTAACTCATGTCCTGAATCCACTTTGCAGGATGCTATGGACTCGTTGATGGCGGGAAGAACGGTTCTGGTGATAGCTCATAGGTTATCGACTGTTAAGACAGCAGACTGTGTGGCGGTTATATCAGATGGTCAAGTGGCTGAGAAAGGGACTCATGAGGAGCTTCTTAGCTTTAATGGAATCTACACTAATCTTGTCAAGAGGCAGCTTCAAAGTTCTTCCTCTGTAACCAACCTGTGAGATAATAGTATACTTTTTAAATTTAACAAGACAAGTGATCGTTGATCATTCGTTGTCTGTGAAACTAGAACCTTCTCTATGAACTAGATGGTCGACGACATAAAATAATGTCTATTATTTGAAAAATCTTATTTGAAAAATCTGTTTTTATGGAGAATTTTCAAGTTTACCATTTTCTTACTATTATTTATGTTTACTACTACTAAAAAACAAGGGAAATAATTATTTAAATAAATAAATAAAATAAAAATAAAAATATTTTTTTATGTTTTTGAATTATAGTTTTTTTAAATTCGAACTTTTTAATAAATTGTTTTTCTGAAACTTTTTTTTACTTTATTTTTGAAAATCAAAAATTATTTTTGAAACTATTTTAAAAAAAATTTATTTTTGAAACTATTTATATATTTATTAAAATTCTAAATTTCACTTTCTGAAAATCATACCCCCACTCTTCAACTCTAAATCTAAATCTAAATTATTTAGCTTTGGAGTTATAAATGTATTTTTTCCTCTTTAAAACTGAGGGTAAAAATGATTATTATAACTATGAAAATGATATTATGAATGTAATATTTTTGGTAATTTCCCGTTTTTTATGTGTAGCTTCCATGTTGATTATTAGAATGGTTAATTACAATGATAATTTTAATGAATTAAATTAATTATTTAATGTTATTATTAATATATTTTATTTAACTTATTATTTTAATGAATTACACTGATAATTTTTAATATTTTTCCAAATCAACCTTATTATATAAAAGACAACATGTATCATATATATATATATGGGAAATTTTACTTTATACACTTTTCTTGATACCACTATTCATTTATTCCACCAATTAAAGCACATTTTTATAAATACCAAATTCATTAATATGTAAAAACCTAAACTAACCTTACATTTATCTTCAACCATCATCTCCTCTTTTTCCACGCCGAGATCCATCTCGTCTCTTTCCATATCAATCTTCTCTCTCCGTCGAGATCCATCGCCATCTCTCTCTCACGCAGCCGCCGACGATCGATTACAGAGAACCGATCAAAACTTCCAAAATATCGACTCTTGTACGAGATTCACAACTTGTATGTATGTGTAATTTGTTGATTTTGTTCTTTCTGCTGTCAAAAAATCAATGACTGTTGGTTTAGACTTCTCATTCTAATGGTTTAATCTAAGAGAAACAATTTCTATGATGAACATTGGTTTTTAAAAATCTCGGTTTAAGTAATTTTAGGATTTGCTTCCTTCTGTTATCCAAAAGAAAAATAAGGTTGATTTGGACTTGTTATTTGAATGGTTCTGGTTAAGATTAAGATTTTCGGATAGTGAACACTACATTTTTACAGAATTATAATCCCTTATAAATCTGGATTTCAGGATATTATTAAAAGTACAACTCATCGATTTATAAGTCTTTATAAAGAAGTTTTTAAACAAGAGTTGATTTCATGTCAATTATATAAATGCGTTTAAGTAATTTTATGATTTGTTTCCTTCTGTTATCCAAACAACAAATAAGGTTGATTTGGACTTGTCATTTGAATAGTTCGGATAGTGAACACTGCAATTTTACAAAATTATTATAATCTCTTATAAATCTGGATTTTAGGATATTGTTAAAAGTACAACTCGACAATTTATAAGTCTTTATAAAGAAGAACAATTTAGCAATTGAGGGTGGGGTCTATTACTTGCAGTGTTGAGATGTTTATCTTCAAACCATGATTAAAAGTTAACTTCATATTTTTATTTCGTTTTGCAGTTAGATAGCAATGAATTTTGAAATAGGAGAAGACACAAGATGAAGAAGAGCAACAAGTGGAAGCTGATACTGAAGTCGAAAAGACAAAGTTCAAAAATCAATGAAATAAGCTAATTTATAAATCTTTATAAACTGAGACTGTCAGTTTTAAAATTATAAGCCTTTTAAATCTGTTATTGTTTTATAAATTGATAAAGCTAATTGATGTGTATGAACCTTTATAATAGGATCAGATAGAGGAGGAAGAAGGACAACATGTAGAAGGTGATACAGAAGTTGTTGACAGTGGTAAAAGAAGTGAAATTTCAAAAAAAATGATGAAGTAAGCTTATTTATAAAGTTTTATCAATTGATAATCTTTTCAAATATTTATTAAAGCTTATGTAACTTTTCTTATCGAAATTAAAGGATAAAGAAGTAAATGAAGATGCATCCAAAGAGCCCGGGAAAGTTAAAGTGAAGAAACAAGGAAAAAGAAAGAAGGTATGAAATATTTAAAATCCGTTTATAATGGTTTCTAAAGTTACTTCCAAGTATCAGTTTGTTGTTTATAGACCCTTAAAAATCTATTATTGTTTTTTTTTTGTAAATAGGGTCGGATGGAAGAGGTTGAAGAAGTAAATGAAGATACATCGAACGTGTGCGGGAAAATTATAAACAAGAAAATGCAAATTAAAAAAGAACATACGAGGAAGAGGAAAAAATGTAAAAGAAATTTAAGATCTATTTACAATGGTTTATAGCATTCTCTTTCACATTTCATTGAGTATGTCCAAAGGAAAACATGCATGTTTACAAGTTCATAATGAATGTGTTTTGGGTTTTGTTTGAATGAAGGAAAATGTTAACGAGATAGGATGTGTATAAAAATATTAGTTTTTAAATTTATAAACTTTTGTGAATCTGTTATTGCTTTTTGTTAAATACGGGAACACATATGAGGAAGAAGAACAACCTGTAGAAGATGATACATAAGTTTATGAGGGCGGTAAAGGAGATGAAACTTCAAAAACAAATGATGTAAGCTAATTTATAAGTATTTATAAATTGATAAAAAAAAATGTTTAATATAGTTTGTTAATTCTTTTTACCGTGTAATAAAAATGAAGGATGTAGATGCATCAGAAGAGTCTAAGCAAGTTAGAAAGAACAAACGAGGAAGAGGAAATAAGGTAAGAAATAACTAAAATATGTTTTTTTTTTTCTCTGTGGCACAATGGCCTAGTAGTTCCTCTTAATAGAGGCAGTTGCAGGGTTCGAACCCCGCTAGGTGAGATAGCAGCAGAGGTGGTGCGACCACTGACCCACTTGCTCCTCTCAATAACTAAAATATGTTTATAATGGCTTATAAAATGGTTTTTGGTGATCTGACTTCTATGCTCTTTTTCATAGCTCGAGGATGGCTCCACGGTTTGATGATTTTGTTTCGTCTCTTTTTCTATCTTAGTTCTCTCATCTTGTTGCACCTTTCATTGCTGCTCGCTTCTCTGGTGGCTCTTTTTTCGCCATATTTGCTACTCCAGGTTTGGATAGTGTTTTCTTCTGTGCATGCTTTGTGTGCTTGGAAGGTTATTTCTAGTCTAAAGTTTGAGCTCTTTTTTTTCGGTGGTAGGCTTCCATTCTCCCTCCCTTTGGTTGTTTCTTTTCTTCTCTTGCTTTCCTTGGTGTAGGTGTGCGGAGTTAGTCTTTGGAGCTTTGGTCTTTTCTACTTAGAGCTTGTGGTTCTTCGCTGGCATGAACGTCTTGTATGTGCTTGTTTAGTTTGTGAGGTGCTTCTTACCTTTTAGCTGGTGGTTGTGATTCCGGTGCTTGAGGTATGTGTCTTCTTGTTTCGTGGTGACTCTGGTCACCTGATGATTATTCTTTCTCTGATCTTTTTGGGTTTTTTGGGTTTTTTGGGTTGGTGCTTGATCACGCTCCTTTGATCTCGGAGGAATGCTTTGTCTTATATTTTACTCCCTCGTTCCAAAATAGATGATGTTTTAGAAAGGTTATGTTGTTTCAAAATAGACGATGTTTTGATATTTTATATTAATTTAAATTTTATTGAATACTGTGTAACCAGTGATGTTTTATATTTATTTTTAAGGATTGGATAAATTAATTTTGGTTTATATTTTTAATGTTTTTTTTAGAAAAAAATGTATACCTTAATTATTGTGCATACACTCAAAACATTAAATATTTTGGTACAGAAGGAATATCCTTTTATCTTTTCTAACATCTACTTGTTCTATCCATGATATTATTGGTAAGATGAGGTAAGTTAGTTTTCTTTGTTGATCTTTTTCTGGCTCCAAACTTTTATTGAGTTAGTGTTACTATAGTATTTGGTTTTTTTTTTTTGTTGTGGAAGTTGTAGGTTTAGATTATGCGTTGTATTCTAGTTTTTTCTTATTAGTTTGGTTATTTGTGGAAGTTGTAGGGCAGTTCTGAGCGAAGTGACATATCTTATCACATCGGTAACACTCAACCTTTGATGCGTCTCTCTCTTGCCTATAATATATGTTTTGTTGATATCCAAATCTACCACGACCTCTTCCTCGATATCCATACCGACCGCCTCTTCCCGAATCATACCTCTCCTGTTGTGATTGGGAGTCTGCATACATAAGTTTATCTTAAAAAAATTATCTATTCTATTAAATTAATATCATAAAAATATGATTATACAAACACAAACATATAAATTATACTGAATTTTTATCCTTAAAACCCCTCAACTAAGTTTGTTTTGGGTAAAAACCTTCAAACTAAGTATTTAACGAAAAACTCAAACTAACTTTATTTAATGAATTAAATCTTAACAGATCATAATTACCATTACTACGAGTAAATCTTTATTTTAGTGGTTTCTACATTAAGTAAACATGGTTGAGGGGTTTTACCATTAAAAATCAAAAAACCAAAAAAAATTCAAAATTTTATAATATTATCTAAATATTAGTAACTTAAATTTTCAAAATCAGCATTTTAAAAAAAAAAATTGTAAATATATGAGTTTGATGTGTTTTTAACATCAACATTATATATGTATAAATTAAAAATGTAAAACCCCAGAAAATATAATAAAAACTATCTAAAGATTAATTATTACATTTTTATTAGATAATATATAATTTTTATTATATTATCTCTCTTTTACATTTTTAATCTCTTAATAATTTTATTACAGGTATATCTTTAGATAATGTTTATTATATTTTAAATTTATACATATATAATGTTGATGTTAAAAAACACATCAAACTCATATATTTACACAATAATGTTAAAAATTCTACTTTTAAAAATTTAAGTTACTAATTTTTACATAATATTATAAATTTTTGAATTTTTAAGATTTTTAAAGGTAAAACCCCTCAACTATGATAGCAGATTAAATGAGAATTGTTTAGAAACACGGATAACAGATTAAATATTATTTAATGTATAAACCCCTACATTAAAGATTTACTGGTAGTAATGGTAATTATGACCTGCTAGAATTTAATTCATTAAATAAAGTTAGTTTGAGGTTTTTCCGTTAAAAACTTAGTTTTGGGGTTTTTACCGAAAACTAATTTAGTTGAGGGGTTTTAACGTTAAAAATCTAATTATATTAGGCAAAACTTTTAAAAACAAAAAATATCTAGTGGATTTTTAAAATTCATGTTTAAATAACAATAGATTTGTCATTTTAATAAAAATTACCTAGAATACCCAATTGAATACACTCCCATAGTTCTTTTTGTGAAGGCAATACTGTGTAAAAGCTGTATGCACACATTCTAAACTGAAACTTTTTTTGACAGAATAGAAAATATTATATGTATTAAAACTTTTAGGTAACTATGTTACATGTTATAAGTACTATTGACTTGATAAAATGTGCAGCTAACTGAGTTATTTGAGATCTTTTTCTATTATACTAGAAGGGTGCCCGCGCTTCGCGCTGGATATTGTTTTATTGCTGTTAGATATGAACTTTTGGATGATGTAATTAAGTGGTCAGTCTTATTTGTAAAGATAATTATTTGATGTTTTATTGTGTTATGTAGTATTAGGTAATATGTTAATATATTATGTGTTTGTTTTTCAATAATGTGTTGTTGTGTGTATAATAGTACTTGTGTGGTGAAGTGAGCTTCTAATGTAAATTATATTGAATTTTAATAACTTTGCATTTAGGCATTTGTTAATTTTAAGATTGATGGTTTTGGCGTCAGAATTGTATTTTAATTTGTCACATTTTTGAACATTACTCTTTTAAAATGTTTTTTGCCCACTCTCCATATTTTGACCTTGAGCCGTCTCCATCTATGTAATTCGCTTACCTTTCCGGTGTGCGGTGCTTCTCGC
>NC_027751.1:36537231-36569765 GCF_000695525.1 Brassica oleracea var. oleracea
TATAAGAAAAAAGACTTAAAATGTAAAAAAAAAAATATATGAAAGACACATGTCATCAAACCCCTTTGCCACTTGTCATAAAAATAGAAAAAGCTAATTTTATATATAAAGATGGTTAAAATTAAAAGAGTAAATAGTGCATAATTAGAAAGTACTTTGATAAATTGCAATAATCTTTAAGAAAAAAGACTTAAAATGTAAAAAAAAAAAATATATGAAAGACACATGTCATCAAACCCCTTTGCCACTTGTCATAAAAATAGAAAAAGCTAATTTTATATATAAAGATGGTTAAAATTAAAAGAGTAAATAGTGCATAATTAGAAAGTACTTTGATAAATTGCAATAATCTTTAAGAAAAAAGACTTAAAATGTAAAAAAAAAAAATATATGAAAGACACATGTCATCAAACCCCTTTGCCACTTGTCATAAAAATAGAAAAATCTAATTTTATATATAAAGATAGTTACTCTACGATATTCCTTTTGATCTTTAGTTTATTCAAAGATGAATAAATTTCTATAACAAAAACTAAGGATGTGGTCTTCCAAAGAAAAAAAAAATTATTTTTATGAGTAAGGTTAAATTTTAAATGAAATAATTATTTGTTTGCTTATATAGAGATATGAACATCCATATATTTATTTTAATATCTTAAAAAGATATTTCTGACTAATTTGATATATTTATTTTACTAATGACATATTATATATTTTAATATCATAAGAAAACATATTTCATAGACGTTAAAAATAACTGAATTAACCAACGTGAATTAAGAAAAAACATGTTATACATATACAAGAAATTGATATTAATTTATATATTAAATATATTTCCTTTTGGATGATATATACATGTTGGATATAATATAAAATAGTTAGTTTTTAAAAAAAAAAATTATAGGGTTTAGATATAATTTTATACTAAAGATATTATCTTTTTTACATTATATTCCTTTTGATTTATATAAAAATCGTTTTTATTATTTACATGCTTTAATTAATAAAAATTGATATAGACTATTTGTTTTGAGTTATATAAAAGGAAATTCCTTTTTATATATTTTTATATTAAATTCCTTTTGAGTTATATAAAAGGAAATTTGTTTTTATTAATGAAAAATTTCATGTTTACCACTTTAATTGTACCCCTTTTCATCTTTACCACCACTAAAGAGACATTTTCAAAAATATATTCTTCATTAAGTGGCAAAAGACTCTTATACCCTTGTTCAATAAATATATAATAATCATTATTTAAATAAAAAATAATAATAATAATAATTTTTTATGTTTTCAAATTATACTTTTTCAAATTTGAAATTTTTTTATAAAAAAATTTGTTTTTTGAGTTTTGTTTTTCAAAATTTTTTTTTTTTTTTACTTTTTGTGGAAAATTTCTTTTTGAAAATCGAAAATTATGTTTGAAACTATTTTTAAAAATTTTTTTAAAAAAATTTAAGTATTTATTTATATATTTATTAGAATCTTAAATTTCACATTCCAAAAACCCTACTCCACTTGTCAACTCTAAACTCTAAGTCTAGATTAGTTAACCCTAGGGGTATAAGTATCTTTTACCCTTTATTAAAAGTGAGAGTAAAAGTGATTAGCATAGACATGAAAAGTGATACTATGAATGTGATATTTGTGGCAATTTTCCTTTTATTAAATACATGCACTACAAAAAAAGTCCACATTGATAGCAAATTGTTATAACACATTTTACTGAACTGCTATCATAGATAAGTTTGAAATTTATGTACTATTTAATAGCATTAGATAAACGCTATGGTAAAATTTCACTAAGCTGAAGCGAAAATTGGGTTTTGGAGCCATATTTTCATTAAGAGGGAATTAAAATTCCCACTAGAGCCAACATTTAGAGGGCCTATTGGAAATAGAATTTGTGTGGAGTTTGAAAATTTTAAGAGTTAATAGATTTTTAAAAGTTAAGTAGATTTGATGAATTCTTACCCAATATATTGTATAAATTGTCATTGATTATTATAGATTTTCATATATACTTTTTTTTCCAAACTTATCTTTCTATTATTCTTTTTTTAAAAAAAAAAAATTATTTCATAAAATAGAACTATTTGAAAAAGCCTCGACCAATGAGGGAGAATGGTGAGGATAACTACAATATTAATCTTCACCGTTATCGATCTCAATCCAATGGATATAATTAATCGATTTTTTTTCCTTTTCTTATTCACTTCCTGTCTATCTCTTTCTCTTCCTCTCAGCCTCGTATATTCCTAAATGCAGATTTTGTTTTCTCTTTTTCTCGTCTTATTCTCTTCATTTCCTTCATTGTCCGATATTTTCTGATTTGTGTTGACAGAGTAAGCTAGCAGCGGTGGTGGTGCCTGGAAGCTAGCGGCGGCATGAGATGGTGGAGGTGGAGCGTACCATGGAAGACGACGGCGTAAGATGGCTCGACGAGCCAAAGATTTTCTCAGCTATTCCTCATCCATTCACTTTGTACTTCTGTTTAAACTCACCATTGGAGATTAGGATTGTAAGTCTGTTTGTATTCCTTGATACTTGTACAGGGTATGAGGTCAAAGAGTGAGCTATAGAAAGTGAGTCTAATCTGCGCACTGTGTGCTCAACAAAGAAGCTGTCGAAGGTCGATGGTGAAGGTCCTTTGTTTCCAAGGCTGAGATGTAGAAGGTTATTCACTTTCTCTTGCCATTAAACTGTTCGATAATTGCAATGAAAGATTAGGTTTAGAGATAATTAGGGTGTGGTTAATTAAGTATATATTTTGGTTAAGTAGTTTTTGGTTTACTTAGTTTTTTTTTCTGGTTTAGTTTTGTAAAACTAATTTTATTTGTAAATTGATTTTAATTAATAAATATAATTAAATTTTAATTTTAAATTTGGATTAGTTTTAGTTTTAATCTATATTATTGAAGTACCTTTTGGTATTGTTTGAAAACTTAGATAGTAGATAATGAAAGTTGTTTGAAGGTTGTTTGGAAACAAGGGTAACAAATTAAATATCTTTTTTATTTACATATTTAGTCATTGTATTTCTTTCTCATTTACAGATTCTGCCGTTTGGAAACTTGGATAGCAGATTAAATGAGAATTGTTTAGAAACACGGATAACAAATTAAATATTTCTTTTTATATACACATTTAGCTATTACATTTCTTTCTTATTTACAAATCTACCACTTCACTAAAAATCAAAAATTTAAATTAATTAATTGTAGTTGAATTGTTATTTTTTTTGCTGAAAATAAAAAGAAAAAAACAAATTGTAAAATATAGTACATATTAATCTGCTACAATACAATTTTCAAGAAAACCAAATATCACAAAATTAATAATAATTCATAAAAACCAACCGTTAAAAATTAAATCATTTTTAAATAAATAAACAAAAAAAATCAATAGGTTCATATATGAATATTACAATTACATCAAATTGCATCAAATTATAAAATTATAAATATAATATTACGTACAAATAAAAAATTATTATCAAACATCTATATTATAATATAATATATTCTACTCTAAATATATTTTACAAAACATAAAAATATAAACAGACATTTTATAAAATCAATGGTTTATAAATTTACATTGAACGCAAGTTAAATCTAACATCTGCGCGGAGACGCGGATCAAGATCTAGTTTATATTATAATTCAATTGTGTAAATTAAATAAATATAATTTTATAGTATTTTACGGTGCTATAAATAAAAAATATAATAGCAATATACGATTGCTATTGTATAAGGATCTATCATAGCACAAAATATAAATTGATAATCAATTTGTAACACAAAAATAGTTTTATTGTTAAGTTAATAACATCATCTAAGTATTGCTATTGTATCTACGCATTTCGTAGCGTCAAAAAAATGCTATCGTATAAGGGGTACCTATGATAGCTACCGATGACATAGTATAATAGAAAACGCTATGAAAGCCCTACCATAACATTTTCGTGAGCTAAGAATGTACATATTTCTTGTAGTGGTGCTTTAAATATAAGATTCTATATACATATCATAAAAGATATTGCGTTTTGATAATTAGGTGATTTGTAAACAAATATTAACAAAAAAATTTAAATAAAAGTAATAAATAATACCATTTTATTAATATAATTCTTTTTCTCCATATATCATTCTTTTTATTTCACTAACTCCATTTTATATTTATACATACCACATTCTTCTCCCATGACTTCTAAATTTATATTTACTAATGGATATTCTTGCTTTTACAAATATATAAAATAAGAAGGTAGAAAAATACACAATTGAATGTTCGCCGAATTTAAAAGTCCAAATGAAGAGCGAAGAAACGACCTTTGAATACGTATGCTTATTGTTGACAAAAAAAAAAGAATACGTATGCTTATTTTTAATTTCAACAAAACTACTAAAAAAATATAAGTTTAGTTATTTACAGATATAATGATATGTTCTTAGATTTGGTGTCAGATATCAAATTGCCATATTATAATATCGGCAAATAATGGAAATTTTGTCGTCAGCAAGATAGGAAAAAAGACGTTAATGGAAAATTCCAAAAGTTAAGACATCCAAAGAATCCAAATTTATCATGAACACCACTTTCTCCTGTGACAATTTCAGTTACGCCAATGTCTTACCTGACGTCCGGAACAGCACGGAACTCCAAAATCCAAATACTTCAAACACCCTAACTTGAACTTAAGATACCATTCCATTTTAAGTTACAACCTTCTATAACGTTTTATTAAAATAAAAACCTATTGTTCAAAGTTTTATTTTTAAACAATACTATGTCTTTATATTTTTGATTACACAGACATACATATATATATATATTGTTCCTAGGATAGACTTAAATTTTTTTTATCACAAATATAGACATTAAAAATAAAAATGACCAAAATAGACTTAAATGTTTTATCAAAAGAATTAAATATACAATTATACTCTATGGTTAATTAATTTAGACATTAGGGTTTAGAGTTAAGCGGTGGGTTTTAAGGTTTATGGTTTAGGATTTAAAATTTAGGGTTTAGGGTTTAGAGTTGAGAAGTGGAGTTTTGGGGATATGATTTAAATTTTAAAAATTAAAATTTTCAAAATAAAAAATGTTATTTTGGTCATTTTAATTTTTAGAGTCTATTTTTGTGACAAAAACTTAAAAAAATGTATTTGAAAGAATTCTCCTATATAATATATATATATAATTACATTTTTTAATAATACCTTTATTATAAACCAAAACAGTACATCCGATCAGGATTGTTGCCCTGTTTACTCAAAAATGAATTTCCACTAGAAAGGCTTACAAATATTAGGTAAAAAAAAACTCGATCTGCAGGTTAGCGGTCAAACGGTGCGGGTTGCTTGGGTTACTCCGCAAATCCAGCTTTAACTATTAGAAAGCAAAAGTCAAGTGAAAAACGGTAGTAAAGGCAGCTCCAACCAACCATAACACCATATTTTGTCTTATGTTTTTCATTTCTAATCTTAATACTAAAAGTTACAACAAAAAAGTATTTTATATATTTATTTGTAATCGATTAATTATCACTTAATAGATAACTTAAAAGAATTTAAAAAAAAAAAAAAAATTAGATTATGCTTTAAAACTTATTTTAGCATATTGAGTTTATAACTTTAAATATATATATATATATATATAATATTTCAATCATATTATATATAAAAAATTTAGCTAAAGATGTTAAATACTTAAATACTTATTTAACTGTATTATGACATGAAAATAAATTTATATTTAATGTTAATTATTGCGGAAAATAAAATTAAAATATAAAATAGTGTGATATATTTATTTTTACAAAACTTTTAAAATTATTAATACCAATTTAATCTATTAAATTAATTCCAAAATCATATTAAAGATAGTTTGAAAATCATATTAAGAAATAAAAATGGTGTATAATTTTGCAAAAGAGAGGCAAAATAATAGAGATTCATCATTCCAAGATTATAATATTCTAAGTCTACATAAGTTTGAATTGTACCAAGTCTAATATTAAGAGATGCCAATTTGTCCATTTTGATATCAAATTTGCCAGACATCCTTTTTTGTATTCAACCATTTCCCAGACATCCTACGTTTGATGTGTATACTTTATGTTATTCTGTCTATTTCACAAAAAATGTCACTTAAACGTATTTCACGTAGATTAATAAAATAATAAAATACACTAATATACTTTATTTATTATACAACTATTCAAATAAAAATAATTTAACTAAACATTTATTAGATATTTAAAAAGATAAAAAAAGATTTAATATTTAAATTTTACATTAGAAATGTAGAATAATACTTTTTGAAACAAAATAAAGTAATTTTTTATCAAACAGGAAAATAGAAAGTAATTCGAAATAAGTATGGAAAGCAACTCGATAAAATCCATAAGAGCATCTCTAACTCAATTCGATGTTTTACTGTAAAATGAGTGGGAAATAGAATAATGAATAAACAAAAATGGTTATTCCATACAAAAAGTGGTTATGATCTATTTTTTATGCAAATTTTTGGTAAAATACAGAGTGGAGTTAAAGATGCTTTGACACACTGTAGTACACCGAAAAGGAGTTGGCTATCGATTAAATCATTTAAATGCATTTGTTTTGCTGTTATTCGAGAAAAAAAGCAAGCAAAACGATGACGAAAATGATTTATGTTAGGCCGATAGCTATAAAACGCAAAAATACAGCACATTATTAGCCAAACATTGCACGATTCTAAGTTATATCATCATGTGAGTGGTCAAGGATTACTTGATGGTTCAATATCCACCTCTAAATTTACTAAAATAATAGTGTTTTTCCACTAGAAGTATGTGTATTCTATAAAAATATAGTTTGTCTTATAAAAACAAAAAAAAGTTCAGAACAATTCAAATATTTTGTTGAAGCTGGCTAATAATAATTACTAATTGTGAAGCCTCAGATTAGGTCAATAATCTTACACATGTTATATGTCTGAAATTTAATCTAATAATAAATACTAGGATAAGACTTACGCCTTGCGCATGGTGAATTTATATGAAAATTAGTTATAAATATCGTATAGAAAAATAAAATTTATATTCTTGATTGAATTAATATTTTTTGGCCCTTAAACAATATTTTTAATTTTTTTTTGTTAATTACATAATTTGTTTACTAATGAGCTGATCCTATTTTTAAAAATATCTTAGGTCAAAAATCATTTATCGTATAAGAACCTAATGTTTACGCCGAATAATCTCAGACCTACTATTTGGTTACAATGAAACTATGTCAAGTCGGTTTTATATCATGATTTAACAATTGAAAAGTTAATTATGGTTATAAGAAGTTTACGTTCACGTGCTAATCCTATCTATCTTCAATATTTTTCTCATTTTTGTATTGTTTTTTTCATTTTGGTTACTGCTCGATACAAATATTGATTTTTGAGTTTATTCTCATTTCGTTATTTTTTTTTTGGCCTGAGATTTAGAAAATGGTTAAGATTTAAAATTATTAAAAAAATACATACGTAGGTTAAGATCCGAGCCTTGTGCAGAATAAATATCTTATATTTATTTCTTTTTATGTTTTTTTTGCATATGAAATAATAAAATAATAATTATATATTAAATAACTAAAAAATCAGTTACTATTATGTAATAAATAGGAATGCACATATAAATCAAACGACCTCTCTTGTTTATTCAAAATCATTTTAGGATAAATAAATCAAAACTATCAATTTTATCTATCGTATATGATATATAATTAATATTAAATTATATTAACATAGATATATAATATACTTTTAATATGGGTATTTATTAAATGAAGTTTCTACTTATATGATTTTATGATTATTTGCATATTTGTGTACCAAAATTTTACACCAACGATTTTTTTAATGTGAAATGTTTAGTGGTTTCAATAATTTATAATCATTTAAAAAAAAAATGAAAATTTCAAAATTAAAAAATTAACTTATTAATATATGTTCAGCGCAGATATCAAAATATAAGTACGTATTTTTCATATTGTATAGTTTAATTTAAACGATATGAAATATATATACATATATTAACATAAACACCTATTAAAATAAAATTATTTATTCATATGATTTAATAATCATTGTATCTTATTACAGAAATTTTTTTAAACCTTGATCATAAAAGTTTGTGTGAGATTTTTAACAGTTTTAATAATTTATACTCGTTTTGAAAAATTCAAAATACAACAAATACAAAAAAAATCTAAATTTTTATTATATGATTAGTGTAATTGTGTAATTTATTTTAATAATAAATAATTAAACAAAAATAATAGAAATTAATAAATCTTTATTATTCAAAATCATTAATTATCGTATATATCTTAATCACATTAGGTAATTCTGTAGGTTTTATTTAAAGAAATACTGTATAATAATTTCAATTTTATAAATGAATGGTTCATAATGGACATACTATATAATATAACATTCTCTATCAATTTAATTTTAGACTAGCAAAATTCGAAATTGATTCTCAAGCCGCCGTGTAAGCAAAATTAACATTCAAATTGCGTGACAACTCAGCATGACACTTTTTAATTAGTAGAAACTAAAAGTTATAACTTTTTAAATGTTTCTCTATTAATATATAGTGGATTCTCTTTTAAAAAAAAATGTCATATTGACATTTTTATTACAGAAAAAGTTATTTTAAAATTTCAATGAATTTATAACTATTTTAAACATAATATTAGTTATAATTACAATGATTTTACAAATAACTTTATTTCTCAAATATTGTTTATTAAATATATTTAATTAATAAAAACATATATATATTTCAATCATATTTTTAATGTACGTGAAAAGTATTAAAATGATAATTTTTGCATAACGAACTGTCATATTTTGTTAAATACGGCCAATAATTCTAAAATATGTATACAATTTTATTTTACTTTTCATTTAGTTATGTTTTAAATGGATTTCATCTCCAGATTATTAAATTACGCCACCGTCGTAAAATAGAAAAAAGCTTATACTAAGTTTAAAAATCACTATTCATTGACGAGATTTGAATTCCTTTTTTTTGGTCAAAATGATTTTAGAAATTTCTTATGGCTATCTTTTTCTTATCCTTTATGGTTATTTAATTATTTTTCTCTTGTTTACGCAAAATTGAATTTCTCTACCTTGTACAGAACATATCTTTTATATATAAAGATTATAGTTTTTCATCGCTATTTATCTCTCACCACAGAATTACTTAAGAAATGGTGTCTGCACTTAACGTCATCGACGTGTCACGAGTCACCCCTTCTGACTCACCCGAGCCATTCACTCTCTCGCTCACTTTCTTCGATCTTCTCTGGTACAAACTCCACCCTGTCCAACGAGTCATCTTCTACCGACTCGCTGACGCAACTCGACCTTTCTTCGACTCAGTCATCGTGCCCAATCTCAAGTCCTCTCTTTCCTCATCCCTCTCTCACTACCTCCCACTCGCCGGAAAACTCGTCTGGGACTCACTCGACAAAAAGCCTAGCCTTAAATATTCCCAAAACGACGCCGTTTCATTCACTGTGGCTGAGTCGAACGCAGAATTCTCACTCTTAACCGGTAACAAACCGTTCCCCACCACCGAGTTGTACCCACTGGTGCCCGAGTTACAAGTCTCCGACGAGTCAGCCTCAGCCGTATCGTTTCAAGTCACGCTTTTTCCAAACCAAGGGTTTTGCATCGGCGTAACCGCACACCATGCCGTCTTAGATGGGAAAACGACAACCATGTTTCTCAAATTCTGGGCCAACACATGCAAACGCCAACAAGACCAAACGGTGAACGCTTCCGTATCGCAGGATTTAATCCCGATTTACGATCGTACGGTCATAAAAGCTCCGGGCGATATCGAAACGAAGATTATGAATCAGTTGAGTTCCTTCTTCAAAATGGTCTCCGGCGGCAAAGAACCAGAGAACCCGCGGAGCTTAAAGATTCTTCCGTCGCAGGAGCTTAGTCCCGACGTCGTCCGATTCACTCTCGATCTCACTCGTGAGGATATCCAAACGCTTCGAGAGCGACTCAAGAGAGAATCTTCTGCTTCCTCGTCACCTAAAGAGCTTCGATTGTCGACGTTTGTGGTTACGTTCTCGTACGCGTTTACTTGTTTGGTCAGAGCTCGTGGCGGAGATCCGAACAGACCAGTCGGGTACGGGTTCGCGGTGGATTGTCGGAGCCTTCTTGACCCGCCGGTTCCGTCGAATTACTTCGGGAACTGCGTGTCGGCGTCGCTTGGAATGCCGTTAACGGCGGAGACGTTTATGGGTGAAGAAGGGTTCTTGAGTGCTGCGAGGATGGTTAGTGATTCGGTTGATGGATTGGATGAAACGGTGGCGTTGAAGCTTCCGGAGATTATGGGAGCGTTTATGAGTAGTCTTCCACCAGGAGCGCAGCTTTTATCTGTTGCCGGGTCGACCCGGTTTGGAGTGTACGAGTTGGATTTCGGGTGGGGCAAACCGCAGAGAGTTGTGATTGTGTCGATCGATCAAGGTGAAGCGATATCTATGGCGGAGGGTAGAGATGGGAATGGTGGTGTGGAGATTGGCTTCTCGCTCAAGAAACATGAAATGGAGTCTTTGATTGATTTGCTTCATCAGGGTTTAAAAAGTTAAATCACTTTTCCTTTTCTTTTTCTTTTGCCAAGGAGTTGAGTAATAAAATAATCTGAAACTGAGTTTGTGTTTCAGTAATAACAGTTGTGATTAGATTAATCTATTCATCTCTCCTTTCTTCAAAGAAGTCATCTTCTCAAATACGTGAAGGAAAATATAGCAAATTGAACTTTTATCTCGAAGGCGATGGAATGCAAGTGGAATCTTAATCCTAGCAGTAAATCACAGTTTAAGAAAACAGTTGTGTTCCCCTTAAAAGTCGCATGTGTTTGAACGAGTGTTGAATTTTTGTTGTGCTGTGATTTTCAGGGTTTGAGCTTGTACAACTAATATCAGTTGTGATTTGTTGTAATATAAATTTTGGCATATGAATTTAAATCCAATAAAAAAATTTGTTTGGAAGTGCATGGATGCAAATCTTAATTGCAGCAAAATCTTCATAGTCAACAAAAACATATTGAAATTCTATACAGGAGAACTTGACGAACTTTTTTTTTTTTTACTTCTCATATTATTTTAATGTAAATGGATAACACAAATAGTCATTCAAGCGGAAATTTGTACTTATACAAAGAACATTAAATTTTCATCATAAGATTTGTCTGATAGTTTATAACTGATAAGCTTGGTCTTACCAGAGAAGCTCCTAAGGTCAAACTGACATTTGAAGATTCTTCCAGCAAATCTCCATTTGGTGTCAACATCAATCTAGAAGTGAAAATTGAGAACTGCATTGTCCCCGTTAATTTTCATGTGTTGGAGATGAGAAGCTCATCGATGCCTCCTTTCCTTGGAAAATATTTTCTGGCTACAGCAGGAGCAGTGTTGACATGCATAAAGGAAATATCTCATTTTCCAACATTGCTGAGGATGTCTTCTACAAAGTAGTGCCAGCACAAAGAGGTATTCATCTAGCTACGTACATTATGATATCTGATGAACTTTTGTCTGTAACTGTTTCTCAGATATACTAAAGTGATAAGAACAATGTCAAAGAAGTTTAAGATGGAGACATTGGGATACAATTTCATAAGTCTGGGTGATAGAAAAAGAAGAAGACGAAGACAAAAAGGATCAAGGACTATCTTCATTTGACACTGGTTCCTTAGGGCTTCTCATATGGCGTCATTGGGTACAAGGTGCACAATAGAGGCTTATCACTACCATTCACGAAAGTTAGAGCTATTTTTCACTTCAGACTGAAAGACAAAGGAAATGATTTTGTGAAGCTACTAGACATTGAGAATTGTTAGCAAGTTCCCAATCTCATCTCTGGACTAACTGATCTTCAAAGTGGAGCTAATGACTTTAAACAAGCGCTTGGCAGAAGGCAATCCACTGCCAAGTTTTTAGGATTAAAAAAAGTTTGTGTCATAGAGTATCTAGTGTGGGTTGATACCATCTTGGTGTTGGTCGACAACCACCCACCCTTGGAGTGACGATCGACACCCACAAGTATCAGTTGACACTCATCTTCGTTCTCAGGTAATACTCTATTTTCTTGGCTTTTATTTGGTTTTCTTTGTTTTTGGATGACAAAATTGGACCATAACACTAGGGACAATGTTGTTTAAGTCTGAGAGATGTATTTATTGACATTGTGTTCTGTTTTTAGTGTCAATTGTGCCGTTTTATTGAATCAAAATAAAGTCAGTTGGGAACTATGAGATTTTCTTGGAACTAATCACCTAACTATTTAAGTAGCACCATTTTTCGAGTTATTGACTTCATGACATATTACATGAAAAAAAAAAACAAATTGGATTGATCGGCCGATAACATTCATGCTTGTGAGAGTGTCTGAAGGATCCAAAACTAGCCTCCAACATTAATCAACTTCAATCTCTCATCTTGGGGCTTAATATACACTGGATCAGATTCCTCGTTTAGATCTGAAAAATATGTCTATGTGAGTATAGTTCTCTTCTCTCTTCCATTCAATAAAAAACTGAAAGAAAAGAAAAGATTGAGATGATTTCCTTTGGAGTGAAGGGGTTGGAAAATTTCCAATGACCCCACAATTTTATACTGAATGGATGGTCACACAAAGCTGGAAGCAAGGGATAGGAATATTTCTTGTGACCTCATTTCTCTCCTACACTTGCAGAGCATGAAAAAGAAAGAAAAATAAGAAAAAAAATGAGAAAAGTGAGAAAACAGAGAGGAAAAGAAACAGACTAATACAGTTGTGAGATCAGAATCCTGAATTGGTAAGATTCCATGTGTCATTTGATCGATATTCCCTCGATGAGACTGCACATAAGGTTATTAAATGAGGTAAGTGGTGGTAAATTTGGATGCTTCTTATGAGTTGTGGGCTAGAAATGGTTTGGTTTCTAAACAGAGGCCAAGTACATTGAAGTACCTTATAAGGTTGGTATCATTTGTTGTGGCTTGCAACATGTAATGGTGAAAGTGTGTATTCTAAAGAATATGTGAGTTCATGCGTTTTCAAACATCTTTCACAGGTTTAGACTATGTTTTGCTTGACGGTAAGCAAATGATAAGTTTGGGGAAGTTTATATATCATGGTTTCCATTGGTTTTGACCATGATCTAAATCCTTATTTAGAGTCTATATTATATAATTGGAGTCTATTTTAGACTCTAAATAAGTCTAGGTAAATTTTGGAGTACTTTGTAGATTCTGAAGCAGTTTGGATGATCAAGAGAAGTGAAGCTGAAAACGGCAAGTTAGAGTCGTGATCTCTCCATGTTGTCGAGCGACACCATGAAGTGTGTTGGTCGACACCCACCCTTACCAAAGAAACCAATGTTGATTTATGAAGTTTCAAAATATTTCAAAAAGGCACAAACGTGTTTTAGTATTATATATTATATTCTAAGTCATTGTTTAGAATACACCTTAATTTTAGATTTGGAGAGACAAGTCAGTACTCTTTTAGAGATTTTTTCTTGAACTCATGTATCTCTTACTTTATTTTATTTATGCAGTTTATTCAGACTTTGATTTTGTATTCCTTGATCATGTCTGAGTAGACCGCCAATTAGATTTAAGGGTTTTCAAAGAATTGATAAATGGTCAGAATGAGTTGTTATGGTTTATCTTTTATTATTCATCCTGATTGTTCTTAATGCTTAATTTGGATTGACAATATCTTGATCATAGAATTTTTAGTAGATGTGAAAGCATTATTGATTGCATGAATTAATCCTCATGAGCTAAATATTCGGAAAGAAATTTTGTTTAGGGATTTAGTGAACATATTAAACCTGATCTTAATGCTTGTCTGAATTGTTTGAATTTGAAAAGTAAATATGGGATTCTAGGATCTAGACATAGATAGTTTCTGAAGTGAAAGTTGTTTGACTTCATTGCTATGGTTTGAGTTTTGGAATTGTGCTTCATAAACTCTGATAATTTTCTTATTGATTTCCCTTGATCTAGCACTTTCTTCCATTGCTTATAACTGTTGTTATTTACTTCTTTTTTATTGCTTTCAATTTTTGGTGTAGCTTAATCTGATAACCAAAGTTTATTGATGATCCCAATCCATGTTTATTTGACCCCTAAGTATTACAACTAACGCTTTAAAATTACAGAGTTTCTCTTAGGGTAAATTTGAGTATATTAAGAAAGATAGATGTTTCATATGTGTTTTTTTTTTGTTTCCGAAGTATCTTGGCATGAAGGCTGTGTTTAGCCGTATAGCCGAGGGTATTGCAGATCGAGGGTTAGACCATGCCAATTCCGTGTAAGCGTTAAGGTCATGTTTAGAATCATGCTTAAAGATGTGCCGATTTTTTGTTTGGGCTTTAAGGAATTTTTCCAACGGCCATAGAGTTTAATTCGGGAGCTTAGACAAAGTATGCATGCGTTTTGGCGTTGAATCAGGCCGATATAGTAGAAAATAATTATGCACTTTAGGTTTTGATCATACGATGAGTGTTTCATATAATCTTTCCTTTAGTCACATAAAAGTTGTTTTCTTATAACTTTGTCTTTAGTCATCACTGAGAAAGAAGAAGCCTACAGAGCTTGACGCTGAATCCATTTGGTGTAATTCGAATGATAGTGGTCTGCTCGTCGTAATGGAAAGGAGCGTGAGGCCAAGGCCAATGAGCCGCATGGCTGAGGGATGATCTTCTCTCCACGCTGCATATTATTAGGGTTTTGAAAATCTTTTTGAAAGATGAATCATATTGCTTTGTTTTTAACTATACAAAAATCATGTTACAAATTTCTTCGTAATACCCGTTCCATTTTTCCAAAATTTGTTTTTGCATAACTTGGTCTAGCTGAAGGATATTTCATGTAAGTTTTACGCGGAAAGCTTTGAATAGCGTTTATTTGGGAGTGTTTCATGTAGAAGTAATGGGAGCGCGTTGTTCGCAGATTACTTGTAATGCTAATGAGCAATGAGAGAAAGTCGACGAGCAAGGAGACTTTAATGTGTGAGAGGACGATCTCTCTTCATCTCTGGTCATTATTCTGTGCGATGACGGCCTCGTTTTCTCGCAAACTGATTCATGTGATATTTGAAAATTTTGTAGCGAAACTTCGTCGAGAGACGATAAGGTAGTGTTTTACGAGTGATATTTTTGCAGATTGTACGAGAATTTTTTTTTTCTGTTCTGATATTTAGTGAAAGTTGTTTCGTGTAACTCATCGTTTTTTTTACGGAAGTTATTTCACTATGTTTTTCGGAAAAACAATTCGGAGGTTTTACGAGATACGCTCACGATATATTGGTTGCTTGAACACAACGAATTGGTTAACTAGCGGGATACCTGATCAACGAGTGAGGAGAAGGTCTTTTCCTTCTTGTGCTCGCTGCTATGTGCGTCGTTGATCTTGCGTTGTCGCAAATTGTTTTTGATGCTTTTCTGTGGTTCAATTGGTTCTACGGAAACTGGAAGCAACTCGTTTGTGTTTGAAGATGTCTCATATAATTTTCAGTTTTATACGAAACTCGTTTCGTTATGTTGAAAATTTATTTGCTTTAAGACTTTGGATAACCGTCGTGTTATTAGTAAGTCGTTCTTACAGGTTGTCTAAACGCACAATGGTGTTAAGAGATGCTGTAGAGTTTTTTCGAGCCTCCGTTGTTTGAAGCTTTGGTTCGTCGTTAGCATTTAAACGAATTTTAGATTGTCGTTTTTTCATTGGACAATTTCGTTGAGGCACTATATTGTCTAAGTTTTTATTGCATAAGGTTGTAAGTGTTTTCTTTGTCGGAAGCATTTTCTTGATTCCGAAACAAAAAGAATAGCTGTTTTTGTAGTCAACAGAACTATTGACGAGAAGATTGAAGCAATGAGGAGATTTCAATCCCCGGTCCAAGTCTTCGTACCGTTGGTTTTATGAACACTGATCAAGCAGGCTGTATATTGTTATAAGTCTCTAGAATGTTTATGAGTATTTTTTTACTCAACATGGTGGAATTTAGTAAAACTTGATTACTTCTTTCGCATCAAAAGAATTTTATGAAAGCATCTAGGAGAAGTGGGAAACGGCACAAGGAAAGAGTGAAGTGGGTGAGGACATGATGTCATGTAAACGACGTACTGTGGCGAGTTACTCAGATCCTTGGGCGAACTGGTTTTGTTTCTAGGCTTTTTCATCTTCTTTCGTTTTCTGTTGATTGTTTAGTATGATATTGTTTGATTGTCTGAAGGTTGTTTTGTATAACGTTGAGTTTCAATTAGAAATACTAAAGTTATTTTGTAAGATGTTTTCAAGTTTAATTTTACTTCTTTCTTAAAATGTTGTCGAGACTATTCTATGAAATATGCTTCATAAAATGTTGCTGAGTTTATTTTACGAAATCCGTTTCGTAAAATAGAGTCAAATTTAATTTTACGAAAAATATATTGTAAAATGTGGTCGAGATTATTCTAGGAAAGCTGTTTCATAAAATGTTGTCTTTCTATTTTAAGAAGCCTTTTTGTAAAATGTTATTGAGTTTAATTTACAGGAGCTGTTTTTTAAAATATTTTCGAGTTTATTTTTACGAAAATCATTTCATACAACCCGAGATTATTCTATGAATGTTGATTCGGAAAACTCTTGTTTCTGTAAAAGCTTTTGATATGATACTACGGAGAAGTTCTGTAATAAATACGATACTTTTGTTCATGATTCGAACTGATGACGAGGAAAGGTTCATAGTCATGAGTATAAGTTTTTGTAGAATTTGAAAGTCTAAGATACAAGCTGCGACGAGCTATAATATCGTGATTTCAAATTAGTCTGAATTGTTCTCATTTCAAAGGGTTGACCTTTGTGAGTTTTGGGAACTATGGACCTGATTCTAAGATTCTAAAGTTAGCGCAGTTAGCAAATGTCGGGAAATTTTGGAATTCATTGCGACAGAAGTGACACTTGAACGTTTCCAAAATCTTAAGTTTTGGAAGACGGTCTAGCAATGAGGGCTACGATCTCCTGCTTTGACTTGTTTTCGTCTTTATCAGCGGCTTTAGGTGAGTCATTCGAGAGAAATCAACTTTTTTTGTTTAAAGCTTTTTGGAAGACATACAGGAGTGAGGGATGTGTTCCATAATTTGCTTTGCTTCCTATTCTGCGAGCAATATAGGGTTTCTCAGTGACTTTGGTGACAAACAATTTTATTTTTTCCGAAGGCTTTTCGAAAAATGTCTTTGGCTGAACTTCTGAAACAAAATTTTACCCTTTTGCATGGAGATCTCTCTAATTTGCTAAAGATAAGAATATGCAGTTTCCCTTTTTGGGAGTAATATCACGATCTCGTTAACGACAACCAACATCTTCTCCAATTAGGTGTTTGGTGATTTGAGCATGAAAAATCAGGATTTCCCATAGAAGGCGCCAAAAAATTGGAGTTGAAACTCACACAACCAAAATTTAAAAGTGAAAAGCGTACCTTGTTTGGGGAACCATAGTTTCAGCGATAAACATAACAAACACCCAAAACGAAAAAGACAAACATGAAGTAATGGAGAAGGAAGACTGTTTATTAAAAAAACTGCTGTGAGCACACAATCACTCCAATTCTCAAGATGTATATGTGCTTGAAACATCAGAGATCTGGCCACATTCAAAATAGGCTTATGTTTCTTCTTGATAACTGAGTTCTGCTTGGAGTTTCGGGACATGAATGACACGAGTGTGGTCATCGAGAATAGCAAGAAATTCTTGTATCCTTCAGCTGTTGGAACAGAGAATGACCCCCAAATGTCGAAATGAAGCAAGACAAAAGCATTATCACACATATTAGTGTTAGCAATATAAGGCAAATGCTTCAGCTTAGCGAGAGAAAATGGAGCAAATAAAATGTCCTTTATTTCTCTGTTGAATTCCAAGTATATCAGTTATGGAATCGACTTTAGCAATAGATGGGTGGCCTAGTATATTGTACTCCGTGAAGAAGTACTGGTGTGATTAGTGAACCTGGATTCTCCGAAGGATGAAGAACATAAGTAAGATCTGATGAAGAGCTCTCCATCGTACTAGAAGATGTAGAAGACATAGTCTTCGTGTTTTAATGAAGAACGATGACCGAGATATAAGTGAACTTTTAGAGATTTTAAATATACACAAAATATTTTGGATATCTTGGGTACCCATCGAGTCTCGGATAGGACCCATACTTGAACAAAAACTCGCAGGTCCAAAAAAGTATATAATAGGTAATTTTCCATGGATCAGTACCCAGAACAAAACCTATATTTTTGGGGTGGTTTCAGCTTTTTTTTTTGTTCAGATAAAATGCTCAGACCTAATTTATTTTAAAAGAGTGTACATATAAAATCTTAAATAAACTAATTCATTGATTATATAATTTTAAAAAATTCACTTATTTGATATAATACAACTTTGAATCATAATATAATCCAAAAAAACCCGCACTTTCGAAGCGCAGATCAAAATTTAGTTGATCTTTATGCTCTACTACCATGAAATAGATAGAAATGCTTGTGTATATTGAGGTACATATCTCCTATATATTCATTGATGATCATTTAAAAATTTATAACTTTAAGTTTATACTAATTAAAAAGAAACTACGCTTATGTGTCACTTAATTAGAATGTCAATTTAGTTTACGAGGCAGCTTAAGAATCAATTGAAAAAATGTTGGTCCAAATCCAATTAGTAGATAACATTATATTAATCCAAAATATAAGAAGTTTTATTCTTTTTTTAAATAATAGCTATAGAATTACAAAATGTGATTAACATATATATGAAATTAATGACTATGAATAATAAAACTTTGATAAAAATTTTGCATCCTTCTTCATTTTTGTTTAATTTATATTATTAAAAAATTAAATAATAACATTAACCATATAATAAAAAAAAATTAGATTTTTCTTATATGTTATATTTTAAGAAAATTTAAAATGACTTTTAATTATAAAAATGAGGAAACCTTATAGATTATATTTAAAATTTTTTAAAACGACTTTAAATTACAAAAATGAGGAAACCTTATATGTTATATTTTCAATTTTTTTAAATGACTTTAAATTACAAAAATGTAAATTTCCTTAAGCATACGACTAAAAGCATTAAAATGACATGTATCAATTCGATGGTTGATATGAAATCTTTCAAAATCATATGGAAGATAAATGTCAAAATAATTCAAATGTGGAAACAATACTGTTCGTTTTTTCAAGAATGTGTTCGGTGGAAAAAAAATTAGGTTTTTGTATCATAATTTGTTTAATGTCCAATCCGATCAACACATCTATACTATTATTTGATAAGTGAATTTGCTGATTTGTTATATTCTCCATGATTTTAGGCTGAGTCAATAATTTTTTCATAAATAATTTTTCGTATATAGTAAACAGTTTTGAAAACAAGATAATTACAATATTTTATCTATACACAAAAATTAGAAATTTTCTTATTTATTATTATATTAAAAAAAATCATAGGTGAGTCAATGGTTTTAATAAATAATTTTAATAATATTTATATTAGATAATAAACAGTTTTAAGAAAATGGATAATTATTACCTACACAAATATTTGATATTATATTATTAAAATTATATCACAAGATACTTCTCTTATATTTCATGAACGGATTATTATATCTATATTTTGATATTAAAAAGTTATATATTTTTGGATTTTGTTGATATAAAATCATCGGTAGCATATACAGTTTATTATTTTAATTTATTAGTGTTTAGTTTAAAATATCTTTTTTTTTTGAAATTGAAAATTTTGCTAATATGTGTTACAACCAACTGGTTACCACAAAATATCATGTCTATGTTCTACCAATACAAAGCAGTAACGTGTCCAAAAGAAACATACAAAAAAACTTGCAAAGAAAAAAGGATGAATATTTTAAAACATAAGAGATCCCATAAATATTTTCAAAAACAGTGGTACATTTATTATTTATTGTAAATCATATTTTACAAATAAAAATAATTATTATATATATATATATATATATATATATTATGTTATCATTTTCTATTATAAAGGTTAAAAACTAAGATAAAAACATTTTATAATTAAATATTAATAAACAAAAACATTTATATAAAGATATTTTTAAAACATTTGTAATATGTGAGTGTTAAAAAATTTGACTCAATAACAAGCATATATTTTGATGAAAAGCTTTATCATATATAAATATTTTGATGTTTGATTTAAACTTTTCGAGAACATTTGAATTAATAAAATATAAACATTCATAAGACGATTATGCCCGCATATTCGGGCAAAACACCTAATGATATATTAATTATAGTTTAGTTCCACAATTTTTAATAAAAATTGATCCGGTCCATCGGAAAGAAATTATATAATAATAACAAAAAATATTGTATATGTATAAATAAAATGATCAAATATATAAAAAAAATTATCGATAATATATACAAATAAATTCACTCTGCGTAAGACGCATGTTTTATCCAGTTAGAGTTCTTATACAAGAAAAAACGTTAGGGGATTTACACGGTTAGATAACTACAAAGTAATAGTTATCATTATCTTAATATTCTATATCCTTATCTCTATTAGTGTCTGGATTTGATCTCAGCTATATTTGAGTAGTTATGAATCTCCAAATCAATATTAAATACTGTATCAAACTAGGTGAACAACACCATTTTTTTTTTTTATTAAGTAGTATAACTTTTAATTCGTATTACATTATTGTTTTGAGTGTTACAACGATACACTCTTAATGACTTAAATTCAGTTCTTAAACTTTGCCTCAAGGTCTTTGACAACATTGATATCCAACTGGAACGCTTGAGCAAGAACTTCTGGATTAATCGGAGGGTTTGATCCAAACACAGTATCTGCGATAGTGATGACACCAGCGTTCTGGCTACTTAATCCTGCAAAGGCCACCGCAGGAGTTTTTCCGACGTTCACTTGAAAATGGATCATTCCTATTGGGAACACGAACACATCCCCGGGATGCAAAGTTTTGGCGAATAGACGGTTATTGTCTTGATTGGAAGAGACAAAACCGACATATAATGTTCCCTCGATTAGGACAAGGATCTCAGTGCCACGTGGGTGCGTGTGGGGTGGGTTTTGGCCGTATGGCGCATAGTCTATGCGAACTAAGGATATTCCCATAGTGTTTAGCCCTGGAATCTGATCAACATTCACTGTTGTTACGTTGGATTTGACTTTATTATCGGTGTTGCCAGCCATGTTGAGGCCAGAGTAGAAAAAGTCTTCGGCCTTTGCTTGCTTCGGATCCTTACAGAATTTACCATTCACGAAGACTACACATGGAAACATCAAGTCAAAAGTTATATATATATATCGAAATATTTGATTCAATCATAATAAATGAAAAGAGTAAGTAGAGAATTAAGGAAATCAGATTCTATTCGTACCACCATTATTGAGGTTATTAACGGCCACACAGAAGTCTTGGAGAGGACTTGGATCATAAGCATTGCCAAAGGGCATGACCAATGCTAAAGTGATAATAGTGATGATAGACTGAGAAACCTTCATTTCAGACAGAAGGTTATATGCCAATGCGCTTAAAGAATTGTTATTTTATGTGTGGGTTGTTTGTGAAGGATTAATGCTTACTATTTATAGGGCAAGAGAGTATGGCATGTTTGGCATGGTCAAGTCAAGTCATTAATATTAATATACATTTGTGTTTCGTATGTGTCAAAGTAGCAGTTAAAACATTTAACAAGTCTATCTTTAACTGTATATTATTTCTTTACAACAATTATACATTAATTAATAAACTATCTGCATGTCTGTATGTGCACAAAAGACCGCATGTTGGAACTTTGGATAGCAGAAGTAGAATAATTATACACTTTATAACTGTGAGGATCGTATTTCTGAAAATAAATCGCAATATCGTACAGAACTTTTCTATCTCGGTAAAAGGATTGATGAAACGTGATATTAACAACGGAAACCACGTTGTATTATTAAGTTATTAAGTGGTGTGAATAAAAGTTCCCAAATTTATTAATTATTTCTGTTTGGTGGGTTACTATGCTAACCTTATTCAGGGCAGTTGGTAATTATTTTCTTGGTCCACGTAACAAATACTAAAGATTTGATTAGGTATCCACTATCCATAGAGGTTAATTGTAGGTAGAAAACTGTGTGACTAAATCAATAAAGAAAAAGTAAAGTTATGTTTAAAACTTTAAATATCTAGTTACGTACAAATAAATCAATTGTTAGTCTTCTAGATTTTGAACTACCACAACAACGACAAAACAACGAACAATGACTAAACATCTACGAAGGTCTCACAAAAACAATTTGATTGTTTGTTTTGGGCTGAATGCTTAAAAACCCTCCCACTCATAAGCTCCACAAATTATTTATCTCATCTAGGGGTAAGGGTGGACACAAACAGGATATTCATGATTTTTTTTTTTTTTTTTTTTTTTCATCAGTATTAAAGACTCATGTTGAATTTGTGAAACAAACCGGTTGAGCTGAATCCATGTGAACGACAAAAGACGATTGCTTCCTAGCACTGCGTGCCAGACTATCCGCCTTTGAATTTTGCGTCCGTGGTACATAGATAATGTCTGCTCTTATGAAGCTCTCTTTCAGGATCGTGATGTCTTCTAAATAATTTGCAAAAGCTGGCCATTCTTCTGGTTCCGAAACCATCTTCACCAATTGAGAACAATCCGTTGCAAACGTAACCTGAAATTGACGTAAATTCCTCATGCATTCCATTGCCCAGAGTAACGCTTCTATTTCCGCATGAAGAGGCGAAAGACTAGCCCTGACATTTCTCGCCCCCAACAAACCATCAAACCCTTCCAAAGTACTAAGCCAACCTTGTCCTGAGAAACTAACACCCTCTTTCCATGAGCCATCTGTAAAACACCATCTACCTGGTATCGACGGTAATATCGGATCTATTATTGATGTTATCATCCTCTGATCGATTGCTATTTGTGCTTCCGCCCACAGTATCGATTCTGTTTCAGCCAGTTTAAGCGTATCCATAGGGTCCATATCCAAATTACTAAAAACTTTATTATTCCTAGCTTTCCAAATGTACCAAAGTATCCATGCAAACTGATGATCTTCCATCGACGGGAGAATTCTCCAGAATAGATAATCCATGTTTGTAAAGAGGGAATTTGTTGGAAAAATAGTTGGATTTGATGGTATCTTCGAAAGAGCCCAAACCTGAAGAGCTGGCGGACATTAAAAAAAAACATGATTTATCGATTCCTCCACAGCTCCACATCTTACACAACATATATCTCCTTTAATCCCCCTTGCTTGTAAATTCTTCCGCACTGCAATGCATCCTGTCATTAATTGCCATAGAAAATGTTTTAATTTCGGTGGGCACCGTATTTTCCAGCAGTGAGCCTTTAAAACATCCACTGTAGGACCAATCAGTAACGGTGGTCTATCTCTATCTGGGTAGATACGTTCTACCTGATATCCTGATTTAACCGAAAATTTTCCATTTTTTGTAAAGTGCCATCCATCTCTATCTACCCGTTGAGTCCTGCCCAGTGGTATACTTTCTATAAGTTTTGCATCCTGAGGATCCACCAACGCACGAATTACCTCTAAATTCCAAGTACGCGATGTAGAATCAATGAGGGATTCTACAGTAAGTTCCGGATATAAATTGTGTTGATTTTTATTAGCTGGTCTCGGGCGAGTGGTTGGGAGCCACTACAGGATATTCATGATTTTGAATGTATTTCTGATTCATTCCTCTTTTTTTAAGATCATCATTTTTATAATTTATAATTGTTTTCCCACTATTTACATATCTGTAGAAATTGTATTTAACTAAATTTTTGATTTATTACGTAGAAAAAAGTCTAAAATTTTAATGTATAAACAGTTTCATTACAAAAGTAAATATTGTTTTTCAAAAAGGTTTTGAGTAACCAAATAATTTATTCATGATTCTAAAATATAAGTAGATTAAATTAATACAAGTTTTACTAATTAATGTTTGGAATTTTTTTTTAATAAAGGATAAAAGAACAAATTTAGTCTTATTCATAGTTTCATTACCTTCTTCTGCGATCAACCCTCGTGTCTATTTCTTCTGTCACACCATTTACTTGTTTCTACCATTTTTTTTTGGTTTTTGTACAATCTTTACGAATCTTAAATAAAAGCAATGTGGATTTTTCTGGATCAAAAACTTGAACAGACACACTTAAGATTTTTCAGATTATTTGGTAATTCGATTTCAGATTTACTCGGTGCGTTTTTCAGTTATGCCGCTTACGCGGATATAGATCAGGTCACCGCATAACGCCACCGATCACAAGCCGTTCACCACGGTGAGTCTCCAACCACCGTATTAACAGACGAGTATTGATGCACTACGCGACATCGTGTGCGTCACATTTCGTTTTCATTATTTTACTTTTCTCGATAAAATGTTAAATTTATTATACCAAATTTTTATTTTTTATAGAAGCACGGAAAAATTAGTAGCTGGATTGCAGAAGTTAAAACTAAACAGAGCACCTAAAATGAAAATGCAGTTTCGATTACAAAGAAGAAAATTCCTTGAGAAGAACCGGAGGTGCGGACTGAGCCCTCGGTTACCGCGAGCTCCTAGAGAAAAAAACACCTTCACATGGTAACGACCTACGGCTTCCGAGAAACCTAATCATCAACACGACCACAAATAAACACATCACAGAGTCGAAAACCTGTTCAACATCGCCTCACCGGCAGAACGAGGAGGAGTCCATAGATAGACAGTAACATAAAAATATTATAAGAATCATCGCTTACAAAGAAATTTTAATTGTCTTAAATTTTATTTTATCAGATATACGAGAGATTTGACAGATTTTTGGCAGATACAGAAAAAACAATCACATGCGTGTATCGATCGATGATTGATGATTAAAGCATATTTATGACAGCATAGTTGCTCAATAGATATACGGTCCGCCATGCGAGTCTGTTATGACGAAAGCATACTTATGATAGACTTGACGAAATATTTTGAAAATGCGTTATGAATACGACAATATACAGAATAGACTTCTTCTGACAGAAAAATAATATTGAAGATCAAAAATTGGACATAGATCTTTATATGTGGAAAATCTAATATTTCTGGAAAACTTGAAACAATAAATTATTCAGACAAATTGATAGAGATCTAATACAGCTGATCAGAAATTCCGAAGGGAAATGCCAAGCTTGGTATTTGGCAAATGCAACAGCTAATATAAAGGCACACTGGATATTATTGAGTCACAAACCATAAGCTTGCAGAACATATACTTGGTGGATGGTTCACAGATTCTTACATCATAACTTAGTGGTTGTGGATGGGCTTGGAAAGATATGTATGGTCAAACCAAACTTATCGGTAGACATAATCATATAAGAAGAGAGAGATCTCTCCACTCATAGCTAGAAACGTGGGCAATGGAAAGTATGCTTGTTAGAATTTGGAACAAACTACAAAGAATTGACCACAATCATGAAGGAACCCGGGGCAGGACAAGCTTTTCTACATACAATACAAGAAAAAAAATCCTAATTCTGACAGAATTCCTGAATAAGAAAAGTCCATCGGGAATTCATGAGGAAATCGCGACGAAATTCTGACGAAACTAAAAAAACAAATTTCATAGAACATCCGTCGGGAATTCCCGATAAAATCTTGACCGAAAAAGAATTGAATTCCATTGAAAATCAGTGGGAAATTCCCGACGGATTGCCGATAGAAACCAAAAAAAAATTGACGTCCATCGGGGCCCTTGGGCAATCCATCGGAAATAAATTTAAAGTCTTGAAAATATAATAATTTAGGGGTTAACAGTCTTAAAAAAAATTATCAGGTCATATGATTAGTGCAAAAACAAATTTAGACAAAGTACACACTCAATATACTTTGTTCAAAATAACATCACCTAAAGGTAACTCGGTTGAATCCTGAACATCAAGGCAATATTATGTATATATGATTAATGAAATTCATCAATAATTTGTTTTAAATTATCTTAAAGTGTTTTTGATAGTGTATGATGATAATAATATGACGTAATAGGATATTCTTGATAATTTTTTTTTCATTTTTCTTGACCCTAAACCACAATTCGTCAGGAATCCTTGAGGAACTCCGGACAGATTATTTAGGGAAACGAAAAAATTAACTTCCGTCAGGAATCTGTGCTGAGTTCCTGACGGACAGATTCCTGACGGAGTCCCGAGGGAAACAAAAAAATGACTCCCGTCAGGAATCTGTGGGGGAATTCCTGATGGATTCCAATGGAAACCAAAAAGGATTGACTTCCATCGAGAATCAGATTTCTGACAACCTAGTCCTATGGACAATTTCGTCGTAAGTCAATTGTTTTCTTGTAGTGATATTTGAAGGAGATAGCGGCACTACAAAAAAGATTTTACTCTTTCAATATCCTCTACATACCACAAACATAAATTGGAATTGCTAATTCTTTAACTAGAACTGCAAGATCTTTCCATAAGAAAATGTTTCTCTTGGTTGTTCTATTCAAGTCTAGCTTCTCAGACCTACCTCTTGTTTGAATAATAGAATATTTTTTATGTAAAAAAGAACTAATTTACATCAAACACGATAAGTTCACTATGTATAGTTAGGAGAGGTTGTTTAAGTAAGAAAATGTTTAGTATTTGGGTCAAAATCTGTCTTATAGATATCAATGACTAGAACCACCAGACTAAGTATCATTTACGAAGATGACCTGGAAATATTGAGAGATAAATTCCACATATGCCGTGCCAACTTTAACTATGATGCATTAAAACAAACTTATTTACTTTTCCCCAAAAATTAAACAAAGTAATTTCTTTTTAAAATCATTCAAAAAACATTCGTTCAGAGTACTTTTAAGAGAAAACTAAAAACTAAACAATTTCATGAAACAAACTTCCGTAAAACTACCGTCAGAAATTTTTACGGAACATCTTTGTAAAACAAAACAAAATAGTTTTTACTATATAGCTTCCGTAAAAATGACTTCAGAATGTTTTAACGAAACAACTTTCGTGAAACAAAACAAAACAGTTTTTATGAGATAACTTCCTTAAAACTAACTTAAGAAATTTTTACGAAACATCTTTAATAAAAAAAAAAGAAACGATTTTACGAATAAACTTCTGTGACATTAGCTTTGGAAAGTTCTGACGGAACATATTTTGTAAAAACAAAACAAACATTTTTAACTCTGTAAAATCAATGATAGTTCCACGATTTACGGAAAAAAAAAAACTCTTCCTGAAACTGTATGAAAACATATGAAACTATCAACAGAGAACGGGAAAGACGGGACAAGATCTGGGAGTGGCTTCTCGTCTACTCACTCCCTCTCTCGTCCTCCTCATCGCCGAGTTACTCATCGCCCACATCTCTCCGAGCTCCCGAAAAGTCATCGCCCACTTCCCGAACATCGAAGACTCGTCGTCCACTTCCTCGAGAGATGAGTCATTTCCCGCTATCTCTCTCTCCATTCGTTATCGCCCACTTCTCGGGAAGAGCATTTTCGCCCACTTTCTCTCGAGACAACCCCTCTCATGCCCCTATTTGTGGTGAGCCAGCCAATCTATTATGGGCCTCTCAAATCCCTTATATCCCTATTACTTTAATGAAACATGAATATCCGATTTTGTGCTTTTGCATTTTCGAAATTATTAATTTAAATAATAAAAAAATTCAAAATTCAAATTTTCAAAATTTTCAAAATTTTCAAATTTCGGATACTACATTATACTGTAAAGTTTTACTTAGTTTTACATAGTTGTACTTGGTTATACTTCGTTCTACTGGGTAATATTGATGTTAAGTTATACTCAGTTATACCGAGTACTACTGAATGTAGTTATACCGAGTTATAATGAGTATACAGAGTTATACTGAGTACTACTGAATGTAGTTATACCGAGTTATACTGAGTACTACCGAGTGTAGTTATACCAGATTATAATTAGTGATACTGAGTATTGCTGAGTGTAGTTATAACGATTGTACCGAGTACTACTAAGTATTGCTAGTACTACTACTAAGTTAGTTATACCGAGTTCGACTAAGTTCTACTGGTTATACTGCATAATACTAAGTACTACTGAGTTAGTTATACCAAATTCGACTGAGTTAGTAATACCGAGTTATACTGGATCCAGATCTGAAGAAAATAAATAAAAAACACAAAATATACTTTGCAAAAGGGGAACAAGAACAATTGCAAAGGGGGAACAAGAACAATAAAATCCCAAAATCATAAAAAAAAAAAAAAAACAGATCTGTAGAGAACAAGAAGAACCCTAATCATACAAAACCCATAATCTTAATTTACAACCCCTAATTTAAAACATAAGCACAATAAAACTCGAGAAGAGGAAGAATCGCCATTGATGTGAAGCGCGAGAAGAAGGAGATTTGAAGCGCATATGTTGAACCATCGCCGTTTTGAACATATCTAAAGCGCGAGAAGAGGAATAATCACCATTGATGTTGTTTCTATCACCTTCGACCGTTGTTTTCATAATCTACAGCAGATTTGTATTACTGTTTACTGAGAAAAAGAAAAGAATCACAGAGAAAATAGAGAAGAGAGAAAGTCGCCGGAAGAAGAGAGAAAAAAGGAACGGTTGTGGGAGAGAAAAGAGAAAGAAAAAGAAAGATAAGAGCAAAAAAACTAAATCAATTGATATATGTATATTAGAGTTAGGGGTATTAGTGTAATTAACTTAATTTCCGCATTAAAATTAAATCAAAAAGAAAATAATTTTAGATGGGGTCTTTGAGAGATTGAGTTATGAGATATGGGGGTAATAGAGGAGATGTTTCCTTCTCAAGCTCCCAAGAAGTCATCGTTCATCCATTCATTAAGTCATAGTCATCTCCTACTTCTCCGAACATTGTGCTCTCTCTGTATTCTGTCTAAAACGTTTTTTGTTTCATCGCAAACAACGAGATTCTTGAGAAAATCGTAAAAATGCTTAAATCATAAAATGGTCGGAAATGGCATAAATCATGAAAATGGCCCGTTACTATTTAATCTGAAAAGAAGACTAAATCACTGGCGGTCTATTTTCTTGGAGAGGAATAAGGAAAAGAACGAGAAAAATGGTGATTTTTGAAAGAGATAAAATTAAACTTGGAGATAAGGAAATATCCTCTGTTCGGGAACGCGCTAGGCGCTAGTCGGGCGGTCGGGTTGGACCTAGCGCCTAAAGAGAAAATCGGAGATTAGTCAAAAATTATGCGGGGCGAAATTTTTAGATTGTTTACTATGTTATAAAACATGTTAATCTTTAATTGTGTATAACATTAATACATTTTCATGTTTAGGATTGTACAAAACACACAAATAGAATATATAAACTTAATATAGTTTAATTTTCATCAAAATTATGAATATAAATGATATTTATAAAATTTTAGATCAAATAAATAAATAAAAATATTATTAAAAATAAAATAAAAAATAAAAAAATAATTAAAAAAAATAGATTAGGCGGCCGCCTAGCCGTGGGCGAGGACGAAGCAGATTCGTATCTATCTGAGGAATATGGAAAGAGTATAGATACGAATCTGCTGACAAATGACAAGAATACCGACTTTAGATGAGTATGTAAACAATACCGAAAAAGAAGAAGGAAGGGGCAGAAAATTAGGAGCCCACTCCTCTCATGCCCCTATTTGTGGTGAGCCAATCTCTTATGGGCCTCTCAAATCCCTTATACCCCTATTACTTTAATGAAACATGAATATCCGATTTGCCTTTTTGTATTTTCGAAATTATTAATTTAAATCATAAAAAATTCAAAATTCAAAATTTTCAAATTTCGGATACTACATTATACTGTATAGTTTTACTTAGTTGTACTGGTTATACTTCGTTCAACTGGGTAATATTAATGTTAAGTTATACTGAGTTATACTGAGTACTACTGAATATAGTTATACCAAGTTATACTGAGTACTACCAAGTGTAGTTATATCACATTATAATTAGTTATACTGAGTACTACGAAGTGTAATTATACAGAGTTATACCGATTGTACTGAGTACTACTAAGTATTACTAGTACTACTACTAAGTTAGTTATACCGAGTTCGATTAAGTTCTACTGGTTATACTGCATAATACTAAGTACTACTGAGTTAGTTATACCAAATTCGACTGAGTTAGTAATACCGAGGTATATTGGATCCAGATCTGAAGAAAATAAATAAAAAACATAAAACATACTTTGCAAAGGGGGAACAAGAACAATAAAATCCCAAAATCATAAAAAAAAAAACAGATCTATAGAGAACAAGAAGAACCCTAATCATACAAAACCCATAATCTTAATTTACAACCCTAATTGAAAACATAAGCACAATAAAACTCGAGAAGAGGAAGAATCGCCATTGATGTGAAGCGCGAGAAGAAGGAGATTTGAAGTGCATATGTTGAACTATCGCCGTTTTGAATAGATCTAAAACGCGAGAAGAGGAATAATCACCATTGATGTTGTTTGTATCACCTTCGATCGTTGTTTTCATCATCTACAGTAGATCTGTTTTACTGTTTACTGAGAAAAAGAAGAGAATCGCAGAGAAAATAGAGAAGATAGAAAGAAGAGAAGAGAGAAAGTCGCCGAACGGTTGTGGCAGAGAAAAGAGAAAGAAAAGGAAAAAGAAATATAAGAATAAAAAAAAACTAAATCAATTGATATATGTATATTAGGGTTAGGGGTATTAGTGTAATTAACTTAATTTCCGCATTAAAATTAAATCAAAAAGGAAATAATTTTAAATGGGGTCCTTGAGAGATTGAGTTATGAGATCTGGAGGTAATAGACGAGATGTTTCGAAAATTAGCTACATAAACTCTCTACAACTTAGAATCTTAGGCTTTTCGGTTTTCTTTTGTTTACGCACTAGCCGACTCGCATAGGAAATTTAGAACTAGGTGGTTAGATTATCGAGAATTAAGAAGCTTTAGTGCCTTTGTGTACCTAAATATATGTAATCTCAATTTAGAATCTTAGGCTTTTCGTTTTTCTATTGCGATACTCCTTTTTTGTGATATCATCTTGTTTATGCAAAACATGCTTGATAGACTGGCCTTGCTTCATCAAGTTTTCATACTTCATTGTTTCATTGTTGTGAAAACTATTAACAGCTCCTACATGCTCTGAAATATTTTTAGCTTTATTCTAGCTAGAAAAACCGTCAATGGTTCATGCATCATTTCTTCCACCTTTACCAGCATTGTATTTGAACAAGTAACAATATAGACAAAAAGTTGCATCTTTCTTCGCACTGTATTCTAACCAATTTGGAAACTGATCAAACCAAGAAGGATTAAAGCGTCTTAGCACACCTCCTTTCATTGATTGTTTGAAAGTATGACCACGAGGTTGACAAGGACCTCTCATCAAGTATTTTCGGATTACCTCATTCTTTTGATTCGCATTATATTCATATATTTTTTTTTGATCAGCAGGATCCCATGGTAGATTATCTAGATCATCTAAATCACTCTGAGATGATGATGGAGATGATGGAGGAGGTGATGATGGAGGAGGTGACGATGGAGCTTTTCTTTTCAATTTTATCAAAAATTTCTCCATATCTTTAACTGAAAAAAGAAAAAAAAAACGGCAAACCAATGGTTAGAAATCAATAGAAATATACAAAATATAATATAATTAATAATTGAATAATATACAACATTCAAAAAGTTACGTATTAAGAAAAACTTATAACCTATACAATATTCAAAACTTCATCTAATTATAAAGTAGAAAATATTACTACTAAAATAAATTAATTAGATAACTAGATCACTAAAAGCAAATTAGATTTTTTTTTAAAAGATCAAAAGGAGCTTGCCTATTTTGATGGCGATTGATAGTCTGGTTTGCTTGATATTTTTTTTAAGAAGATGACAAACGTTTTCGATAACAGCATAAAAGGTATAATTGTCTACCCTTGTTATGAAAATAACGAAAAACTTTATCTTTATTCATAACATAGAGGTTCCTTATATAGGAGATTACACCGTCATAGATAAATGAAAAGATTACAAATCATAATCTCTTGGTTATGAACTATCCACAATCTGGTTCATAACACTCTCCCTTGGATGCTATAACCATTTAGAGCTTGTAATGTGCTTTAATGTTGTCTCATTAAAACCTTACCAGGAAAAGTCAATTAGGACAAAACCATGGTGAAGGAAAAAGAGTACAACACACATTACTCCCCCTGATTTGGACATTACTGAAGGTCCCTTGGACCTCTCCAATTTTCTGCAATCTGTGGGTGATGAAGATCTTGGACAGAATATGCTTCGTCCTCGAACATGATAGTTGGTTCTTCTTTACCATCGGCCATGCCACAATCTGATCGAACATATTGAGTCATCGACCTCAAATA
>NC_027751.1:36571672-36572921 GCF_000695525.1 Brassica oleracea var. oleracea
CTTATCTTTTAATGTGTACTTTTTGAATATCAATTTTCGCATCATGTTTAGACCAGGATGGCCAATCCAGTCGTGCCATAAAGTGTATATTTTCGCAGGCTTTTAGCCTCTATCATACTGAAATATGTATAGTCTAGGTCAGTAGAGAATGCAAGTATTGTCTTTAGGACTTATTATGGCCTTGGGCGATTTTATACATATATCTAACGGAACTCTTTGTGTCTTTCGTCCATTGTTTCAATATGGAAACCATTCATTCTTATATTTTTAAAACACAATAGGCTTCTCTTGCTCTTATAGCTGAGTGAATATAAGGCATCACTGATTTCTAGATGCATACCCTTAGGCAATAATATATTAGCCTAGCCATAATTTTCTTTCAGACTGGCGATACCTGCTTTAGTACTTATATTGGCGTTTTTCAGTGTACTCATATAGAAAAATCATTCATTCATTTAATCTAAGCAAATAATGTAATAGAAATAAATTCAAGGAGATAAAAATCAGTTAAGATGATGTCTAATAATTAATATTGTCTTGTATCAATCTTTCTCATTATGCATTATCGTCTTTTGTGATTCATTCACCAAGTCCTTTGACCTTAGGATAAACTCAGTATCCAGTGCCCATTTCAGATAATTATCTCCTAAGAGATTTAGGGCAGCAAAATCCAAGTTGATTTTCGACATCTCAAATCATATATCAACAAATTTTAGATCTCATAAAATATTTAACATACGACCATAAACAAGACATGCAATCAAGTCAATACATTTTTAATAAGCAAACAAGCCACACGGCCAAAAGTGATATAATGCAATAAGGCCACACGGCCAAAGTGATATATGATGCATAATAAGTCACACAGATTTATCAAGCAAGGGTATCGAACAAACAAGCAATTTCTATATGTTTTCATGAGGCCATATGGTTATAATGCAAACCTAGCATACTGATTCTATATGTAAAGGAGTGGAATTATGGAACCTCAATTTAAAACAATCAGATCATGCAAATGTGATAATAATCAGATCATGCACATAACATAAACATGTTAATCAAGATGATATATGATGCAAACTGGCCACACGGCCAAGTAGATATGATGCACTCAATCTTAGCAATCGGATTCTATATGTTCAAGGGTAATATTAAAACATTCAATCAAGGTTTACCAATTAATCAATTAGTTTCAGGTATGGGATTTAGCTAGACTAACAATCAGATTCAATTAGGTTTTATCAAGACT
>NC_027751.1:36573021-36583917 GCF_000695525.1 Brassica oleracea var. oleracea
TGCCTACGATGGACATCTTGAATCTATGACTCGTTGCTCTGTACTTCTTGGTAGCTGGGTGAAGAGTGAAATTCTCGAGGAACCTCCATTCACCAATCTTAAATTTCCTAACACGAGCAAAGAAGAGCCTCTTGCAGGTACAATGTAGCTTGAATCCCTACAATAACAAATAATCATACATTGGTTTAGTCATTGGCAAAAAAAAACGATTTGAACAAAATCGGTTTTAAAAGAAATAGACACACCATCTTATCTGCGAGTATGAACTCGAGAGAGTCTCCACCAGAATAGTTCGAGTGTTGTGTCCACGAATGAAGGACTTTGACTTCAACCTTCCAAGTAGTCTTAAATGGTTTGACATTGTTCAACATAGTGATCGCGTTGTTTGTAACCATAGCCATATTAGTCTCTTTTTAATAGTGAGGTGTGGAGAAATGTTAAGGTGGTAGAAGATTATTTATAGTGTTTTGGTGCTAAATGCGTAGGTTTAATGACGATGGAAAGGCATATTCGGATTTCCATATATTATGGTGCTGTGCATTTTTTTTGAAACTATTATATAAAGTTAAGATATGAAATCTAGAATAACGTGTCTTCCAAACTTGATTAATAGGAAGCTTGAATATCCAGTATAAAATCTTGCGAGGAATATATTCAGTTTTCAAGTTTAAGTTGGCCGAGGTTTTTTGCTTGGAAGAAAAGTTAGTTTAGATTTGATCAAATATATTTTTAATACTGTTATAATATTCGGACTAATGATTGTATTAAGGAAAATATTGAAACCAAATTAAGTTGTGAGATATTATTTAGTTATGGAATGAACGTTATTGTAGATTTGATCAAATCTATTGTTAATATTGTTAGAATATTCTAGATGATTAGATATACATGGACGCTTTTAACGCGGGATAAGAGATACATAACCAACAATTATTTTTAATTTAATTTGGAATCGACAATACCGGTTATTTGCTTGAACCAAAGTTGGTCTGTTTTTAATATTTCGTTTGAAGCATATTAAATAGCGTGTATCCATTATTATTGTAACACTTTAGAAAGGGCCCAAAACTAAATGACAACTTTCAACCGTAGATAAAAATAGGACTCTAAATTAATAGAGTAGATTTTTCCTAACTACTTGTTTGTCTATTTCAGAAAATCCGGTTCCCCGAAGAAATAAAAATTTCTTTTATAAATTTTGGTTGTACGGGTTTTTGGCTCCCACATTTAGATGCATTATCTTGTTTGTTTTCTAAATTTATTGGTCTATTTGGAATAGACAAATTTAAATACTTAAGACAAATTTAGGTCCTAATTAAATATATTAAATTAGGGGAAAACATAATTTTAGTTGGTGTATATCCCAGTCTTGAACCACTGCAACAATACGACATAAAAAGTGACCGTATTTCTGACGAGTGAAAGTTTCATGCATAAAATTAATCAACCAATTCATTTTGTGTGTATCTTCTTTCAACAAAACACGGTTTGACAAGTCATGCTTCCAGATGATGCTCGATTACGTTCATCCATTTTTTTTTGTTGTTGTTGAAAATGTAATATTTCCCCCGTTCCATTAAATTTGTAATTTTAGTATTTTCACACATTTTGAAAATAAAGTTACAATACTAACAATAACCCTAATTAATGCATAGTTTATAATAAAATTGTTATATATAGTTATTGTCTTAATTAATATGGATAAAATAGGCAAAAGCTATAAAGATACATCAAACACACACAAAATATTATCTTTAAAATTTCCAAAACTACAACCTTCATGAAACGGAAACAGTATTATATATATATATATAAAAAAAAGAGTGCGACAAAGTGAATTTGAAAATCCAAAGAGTTTGTTCTGTGAAACCGAAGAAGCGTAATAGTAATTGTGTATGTATAGAACAATTTGGCTTTTCTAATGCACATATTTTCAGAATATATGTGTCAAGCCATATGTGGTTTCTGTAAGCGGATCTATGCATGTACTTGAAAAGCATTCAAAATCAAAAAAAGGAAGAGGTTGGAGATGCAAAAATCAGCTGTACATCATGAATCAGATTTAAGTATAGAATCTGCTGTCAAGTATACGGGTGAAATGATTAAAGATGAGACAGAGCTAAAGACTTAAAGACGGGATTAGCGATCAAGTCAGCATAAATGCAGCAATCACTTGAGAAAAAGAATGCAGAGATTCACTTTGGAGAATGGAGATCTTGTCTAGAATGTTTATTAAAAACTTATAAACTTTATGGAACTTACCATTTTGGAGATTTAGTAAATATCTTTTAGAAGGCTAGGTTAGCCGATTGAGTGAAAGCGCAAATGACTAAGAGGGGAAGTTTTAAGATTTTGTCAGTGTTTTTAAACCCGACCGAACCGGCGGTCGGACCGGATTGAACCATGAACCAAAAATAATTCGGGTTTTGTTAATGATAAAACCCAACTAAAATCAAACCAGTTAAAAACCTTTATCGAACTGTAAAAAACCCAGGAACCGACGTCCCAAAGAACCAGTCAAAATCTGGTTCGTATATAAGCCAAAATTTTGTTAATGAAACAATTAATTTTTTTTCTTTTTTAAGTAAAAACTAGATCTCGATCCGCGCAACCGCGCGATTTTTGTTTCCGTTTATTTTTATATAAATATTTTGTTTTCAATTCTAAATTGGTATATATTATAATATATATGTGTTTATCAATTTTTAAAACATAATAAGTTTACTGTATATTTTTTTCATTGAATAGATTATTTCAAACTTTCACATGTATTTGTATCTTCATCTACATATATATTTTCAGATTATTATTTAATTATTAAAATCGTAACTATATATATAAAGATTAATAAAATATTGGTTTATTGTCATATTCAAAGATATTGTAACATTTTAAAAATTTAGAAAGTTTTTAAAAAATTAAACTTTTCGCTTCATTGATTTATATTATCGAGTAAATAATTAAACATTTAGTTTTTGTTTAATTTTTAAAATAAACTATATAGTTTAAAATTTATTTTCATTGGTTTAAGGTAGTAAGGATTAATCATTGTTAGATAATATGAATTTTGTTATTTAGAAAAAAATATTTATAATTTTAAAAGTTAACGTCGAAAAATATTTAAATATTTGGCAAATAGAGGTATAGTATTACAACATTAAATTATATCTATTTAATTTATACTATCTATAAATTCAATGGATCATCTATTTTTTAAATCTAATTATTGATAGCCCAATAAAAATTTCTGGTAGGCCCAAAATTTAATGATAAGATTAGATACTAAATATAACATGATTTTCTAGGAATATGTCTATTAGGTCCATTTTAAAAAAAAATCACACATGAATCAAGGTTGTGACTTCTGTTTTAATATATAATATAAGATTTATTAAAGATTAATAAAGTATCGTCTCTCGTTTTTTTCTTTTCTCGTCTCTACAACTCATAAATTACAAGATTCACAAAGTTTAATATTCATGTCAAGATATTGTTTGTGGCTACTTCTGACTTTGTTTAAATTTTATTTCATGATCACCTGTTTTGAAGACTTTAAATAATTGAAACATTTACGTTTGTGAAATTTGTATTTCAAAATATATTTTTTACTTAATGTGTATATAATTGTTTTTTAAAGGTGATGAAAATTTAGAGTGATAAGATCTACGAATAAAGTTTAAATGCGGTTTTCATATTGGTTTTAGATTTTAATTGTTATTTTTCAGTTTTTCTACACATTATGGATATTTATTTAATATGGTTTATTTTTTTGAAGAATATGCATATTATTTATAAAATATCATTAAATTTAATTTAATCTTAGTAAACCTGATCGAACCCGGTTCAGATCCGGTCAAACCACAATGATCCATGACCTAAAACATTTCCGGTTCGTTAGCCGGTCTGATTTTAGAAACACTGGATTTTGTATTCAACATGTGTGAGACTAGATCAACAAGTCAAGAGGATCTTGATCTTGTTGAACTTATGTTTAAAGAGATATTTGTTAATTCAATTAAAAAAGAAATAAGTAAGTACACATATTTTTGTAGAAATTCTCTGGTGTAATTTGCGTTATAGTTCTTGCTATAATTTTTGCATTTACAGATGTTACTTCGGTAACAACTACAAGCGGATGATAAGGAGCAAAACCATCCAAATTTACAGTCAATTTTGCTAGGCCGTTTCCGGAACAAACAACATCCACTAACTGGGTATTATATCCTTTAACTTGTGTTATTGCTTCAAATTTGTTGTGGTTTCCACCCCTAGTTACGACTTCTTTTTCTTGCTTCGATACTTATGTTAAGCAATTGTTTTCATTCTTTCCAAATAAAATATCTTAATCAAATTGTTGTACTATGAACTAGGCATGGAGATCCGATCCGAGATCCATTTCGAAAATAAAATATCCGGGGTGTCCGGATCCGAATCCGGATAGTAAAATCATGGATACGTCAAAATTGAATCCAGATCCGGATATCTTAATTTTTAGATCCGGATATCCGGATCCGTATTTTTAAAATATATTAAAATTTCAAATTTCATTGATATTTATATTTGATATATTAATTTTATACATAAATTAGTCTTATAATATTATATTTTAATTTTTAAAATATTATTCATATATATATAATTATAAATCTTAAATAAAATATTTGCTTTAAGTATTATTTAAAAAATGTAGTAATTTAAAAAAAAAAAGAATTAGTTTTAATTATTTTACGGATCCGGATCCGAATATTCGCTAATAATGTAATATCTAGACGGATATCCAGATTTCGGATATCCGAAAGCCACGAATCCTAATTCAGATATTAAATTAACAGATCCGACGGATCCGGATCCGGATCCGGGTGCCCTAAATTCCCGGATATCCGGATCCCTCCTAGGCTTACTATGAACTCGGAATTTTTTTCTTGTAAATTCACAAAATTCAAATTCTTTTAATCCTTTGGTGGGTGGTAGTTGATTTTGAGTTTGAAATGTAATACCATTGGGTTTTGCTTTTGTCTTCCAGGTTTCAAAACGGAAATCGTGTAAAATGTCAGAAGAACATGTGTGGTCATTTCCAAAGAAAAGTACAAAAAACAAAAAAAAACAAATCAAGAATGTAATTAGCAATTATTTTTTAAAAAAAAACTAGGAAACTACAATAACAGTATACAGGGTAGTTGCATTTCAATTTAAAACTCCATGCAAATAGTCTGACTCCAAACATAACTCTCCTTTCTATTTCTGGCTAGTCTCTTCAATGTCACACAAGTAATCAGGTAATTAATATTCCTCTAAAAATAACAAAATCAATTCACAATTTTCTTGGAGAAGAGCTTCAAGAAGTAGATTTGAACACACACTACAAGCAGAGCCCAAAAGAGCGAGAAATGATGGGCTTCTTGAGGATGGTAACTCCACCGGCGTCGCCGCCGACGAAAAGATCCCGACGTCGACGTCGGGTAAGGGCGAACGGAGATGGGTTTCCGGTGTTTCTTCCTAAGGAGGTAAAGGACATAAAAGATCCATTCGCAAGAGCTCTGGCTCAAAGGATTGTACGGATTCCTGTTCCTCTTCAGGTTCTTCATCTTCTCTCTCCTATTCAAGTACTAAGTTTCTCGATATATGTGAAAGAGAAAATGAAAATGTGTTGCAGATGGGAAACTTCAGAGGCTGCGTAATGAGCAGCTGTATCAAACCAATTGTTCAACAACACGACAAAAGTCCCGTTGTTCTTCTCCATTGTTTCGACAGGTTTGTTTTACTGACAAGAGACAAGACAATTCCAAGAACTCACTCACTGTGTCAAAGATTAACAGAGATTTTTTCTTTTGTTGGCTTAGTTCATGTCTTGAATGGAGACGTACTTATCCTCTGCTTGAACAAGCTTCTCTTGAGACTTGGGCTATTGATGTTCTTGGTTGGGGCTTCTCCGATCTTGGTAAGATTTAAATACACTTTCTTTTACAAGTTCTACCAAAATAAACTTACTTTTACAAGAAAAGAAACTCGGTTCTTGAGAAAACTTTTATATAATATATGAATGTATGATTAATTCTTTTACAATTTCAAGAACTCACTATTTTTTATATTTTAAATTTCAAGAACTCAATTGTAAAATGAATATTGTAGGAAAACTTCCACCATGTGATGCAGCATCCAAGCGGCATCATCTATTCGAGGTCAGTACTTACTATACATTATAAGAAAACAGAGAACTAGTGACGGTTTAATTATTTGATTTGAATTTCAGCTTTGGAAAACATATATCAAACGACCAATGATTTTAGTTGGACCAAGCTTAGGAGCAACTGTAGCTGTTGATTTCACTGCTACCTACCCTGAAGCAGTAACTTTTCTTTTTATTCATCATAATCAAACTCTTTCTATTAAACCCATCTTAGTAGCTTACTTACTATTCTCTTTTTTAAAACTTGCAGGTTGATAAACTGGTTCTCATTAATGCCAATGCGTACTCGGAAGGAACCGGTGCGCTTAAAGACTTACCAAAGTCAATTGCTTACGCTGGGGTTCGTCTGAAAACTCTTCCAGCATTTCCTTTGGTGAATTTTTAAAATGTCTATTTTTGATATAATTTAATTATTTTATTAAGTTTTAATATTTTTAAAATTAACCCACTTAACAATAAACATGTGCCATAAGAGTTTTCAATAGGTATTTCACAATCTCATTTGAAAATTTATTGTTACTCCCTCTCTCCCTCTCTCGCCCTCTCTCTCCCTCTCTCGCCCTCTCTCTCCCTCTCTCTCTCCCTCTCTCCCTCTCTCTCTCTCTTATTTTTATATTTTCCTTTGTTAATTGCTGAGATATATACTCTTGTTATTATTACTCTCTCTTTCTTCTGCACGTTATTTTTACTCGATAAATAAGTTTGCAATGTTGAGTATAGTATTTAATAACATTTGTCACTATTGTTTCAGGTTAAGTTGTTGAAGTCATTCCCTCTTCGCCTTTTGGCGAACGTGTTAGCCTTTTCATCGCCCTTGTCAGAGAACATAGATTGGACTAACGTAACATCAAATCTCCCTTCATTTTTTCTGTTTTATTATTCCATATGTCAAACCGATTTTGGTAAATGAATCTATTTTTTGCTTTAGATTGGCCGGTTGCATTGTCAAATGCCGTGGTGGGAAGATGCAATGGTCGATTTTATGATTAGCGGTGGCTATAACGTTGCTTCACATATCAAACACGTAATAGCAAATACTTATCTATGAAAAGGAACGATCAATTTATAAATATTTCTGATTTTGTTCTATGTTTTGGATGTGTAACTATGCAGATCAACCAGAAGACGCTCGTCGTATGCAGTGAGAACGATCAGATTGTTAGCAACCAACTCTCAGTTGTAAGTTTGCTTTAAACTGAAACATCGAATAGTTTGGTTTGGTTTGGTTTACTTACTGAATCGCCAATTTTCAAAATGCAGAAACTGTTGTGTGAGCTACAAAATGCGGTTTTCCGGGAAGTACCAGATTCCGGCCATCTTCCACATGTTGAGAACCCTAAACAGTTTGTGAAGCTGATATCAGATTTCGCCAGTGGAAAGATCAACTGATTCTATTTACTGTTACGATCTGCTTTAAGCTCGTCGAGTGTGGCTACACAGAGCAAGGAGTTGTAACGTTATTTATTATGAAATTTAATACAAATATTAATTAGTCTAGATTGGGCTTGGGACGACTATCGGCTCATCTCATCTCATGCTGTACAACTCTCTACAAGGCAATCTCAAAAATCCTAGTCTACAAGCTAAAGCAGATATTTCCTAAGCTGATCCTCCCCAATCAAACCGCATTCATCAAAGGACGGGTGCTGGTTGAAAATACGATTCTGGCCACTGAGCTTGTTGACGGTTATCAAAAAAACAAATGACCGCCCCGTATAACTCTTAAAGTAGACATTGCTAAAGCCTTCGATACACTGAGCTGGGACTTCTTGTTCATCTGTTTGTCCTCCCTAGGGCTCCCCTCCACGTACCTTCTCCGGCTAAGGAGCTGTGTGTGTACCCCATCCTTCTCGGTTGGATACAATGGCAAAATTCAAGGTTTCTTCAAAGGAAAGCGGGGATTGAGACAAGGAGATCCTCTGTCTCCTTATCTCTTTGTCATAGCGATGAACTGGTTGTCCTTGATGCTCAATAAAGGAGCTGAAAATGGCGTCTTTGGATACCATGAGAAATGCAAATCCTCAAAGCTTACTCATCTCTGTTTTGCTGATGACCTTCTCATTTTCACAGATGGTAAGCTGTGCTCTGTCCAAGGAGTTCTCTCAATCCTCAATAAGGAGCTGTGTGTGTACCCCATCCTTCTCGGTTGGATACAATGGCAGAATTCAAGGTTTCTTCAAAGGAAAGCGGGGATTGAGACAAGGAGATCCTCTGTCTCCTTATCTCTTTGTCATAGCGATGAACTGGTTGTCCTTGATGCTCAATAAAGGAGCTGAAAATGGCGTCTTTGGATACCATGAGAAATGCAAATCCTCAAAGCTTACTCATCTCTGTTTTGCTGATGACCTTCTCATTTTCACAGATGGTAAGCTGTGCTCTGTCCAAGGAGTTCTCTCAATCCTCAATAAGGAGCTGTGTGTGTACCCCATCCTTCTCGGTTGGATACAATGGCAGAATTCAAGGTTTCTTCAAAGGAAAGCGGGGATTGAGACAAGGAGATCCTCTGTCTCCTTATCTCTTTGTCATAGCGATGAACTGGTTGTCTTTGATGCTCAATAAAGGAGCTGAAAATGGCGTCTTTGGATACCATGAGAAATGCAAATCCTCAAAGCTTACTCATCTCTGTTTTGCTGATGACCTTCTCATTTTCACAGATGGTAAGCTGTGCTCTGTCCAAGGAGTTCTCTCAATCCTCAATAAATTTGCAACTCACTCTGGTCTTACAGCCAGTATCCAGAAAACCTCCTTTGTGTCTTCGGGTTTGTCTCAAGACCAAATCGACCTTATTGGAGCTACCACGGGCCTTACTCATGGTTCTTTACCAGTCAGGTATCTTGGCATCCCCCTCTGTTCCCAGAAGCTCTCCCTCCATAACTGCGCTCCTCTCCTCCAACACATCAAAGACAAAGTTAACTCTTGGAGTACTCGCTCCCTCTCATTCGCTGGACGGCTCCTTCTACTCAACACTGTGATAGCGGGGGTCACTAACTTCTGGTCCTCCACTTTCGTCTTGCCAAAAGCATGTATCTCAAAGATTAACTCTCTCTGTGGAGCGTTTTTATGGCATGGCAGCGCTGAAGGAAGCCACTCGGCGAGGGTTTCATGGGAAACCGTTACTCTGGCCAAGGAAGAAGGTGGCTTGGGGTGTCGGGACCTTGTTGCTTGGAATAAAGCATGTTCCCTTAAGCTCATATGGCTCCTGTTTTCAAAATCAGGATCAATCTGGGTCACGTGGTATAAGGCTGAAGTTCTCAAAGGATCGCTCAGCAACTTCTGGATCACTAAGGAGAAGAAAAAAAATTCTTGGTTCACCAATAAATTGCTAAAGCTTGGAAGCATTGATGATTGGATCACTGTGAAGGTTGGTAATGGAAGAGAAGTCAGATTTTGGATGGATAATTGGTCACCCGTTGGGAGTATCAGAAATTCTTGGCCCCTGTTGCAGCGAACTCGATGGGAATCCCCTTATCAGCTACACTCCATAATCTGTTTGTCAGGGATCGTTGGAATATAAGACCGGCCCGCTCTGATCGCCAAGTTCAAATTCAAGCATTTTTATCTTCGGTTACTCTGTCTCAGCTCCCTGATGAATATGAGTGGACAATAGAAGGTAAAGTTTGGCTTAAATATCGACGGAACAATCTATAAACTCCTGAAAATTCATGCGCAAACTGTATCTTGGAAAGGAGCTATTTGGAATTCTGGTGGGGTGCCCCGGCATAGCTTCCACGCCTGGCTCGTCACCCTAAATAGACTACCGACCCGAGACAGACTTCTCTCTTGGGGACTTGCTGTTCCTGCAACTTGTCTACTCTGCAATCAAGGAGATGAATCAAGGGACCACTTGTTCTTCTCTTGCTCATTCTCCTATGAACTTTGGATCCATCATGCTCGACGGACTGAGACAACCCCATCTACTGGCTGGAACGATTCTCTTAATCGCATGCAATCACTACCAGGACCTCCTTGGCGCAAGAAGCTTCAACTGATTGTATGGCAAGCTGTAATCTACTCTATTTGGCAAGAAAGGAACGCTCGACTTCACCGCAACAATGCAAAAACCATCACTACCATTTCTTCCATACTAGACAGAACGATTCGAAATAAGATCCATGGCTCAGAGACTCAAACCCAATCAGAGCTTCTCAGATGATTCAGCTCTGGTTTGCAACTGGTCCATCACCATATCCTCCAAACCCTCCTCTACCACTTCTACAACCAACCGACTAAGTCCTCAGTTCTGATCCGTAATTTTTTCTGGCCATCTGGGCTTCTACTATCTCATCTTTTATCCACTGGTTTTTTTTTTCTCTCATGTGGGCTTCGGTTTTTTTTGTAATAGGGCGCAGCCCAAAAACTAAGGCCTTATGACTTGTTTTCTTTTTTTTCTCATGCTTTAAATAGAAGAAAATCTTCAAAAAAAAAAAACATATGTATTACTTTGTTACTTTGGTAAGGTAATGAACAAAGTTTTTTTTTTTTTGTCAGCAAACAAAGCAGACTCATGTAGACTCTGCGAACCACCCCTGTAGCTCTGCATCCATATGAACGACAAACGACGGTTGTTTCCTTGCACTGCGTGCGAGACTGTCCGCCTTCGAGTTCTATGTCCGTTGTATATGAATGATCTCTGAGCTGTTGAAACTCCTCTTTAAAACTTTTATATCTTCCAAATAGCTTGCAAAGGCTGGCCACTCTTCTGGTTCCGA
>NC_027751.1:36584130-36626219 GCF_000695525.1 Brassica oleracea var. oleracea
TAGTCTGAGAATTTTGTGCTTCCACCCAAAGTAAGGATTCCGTTTCTACCAAGTTGAGAGTATCTCTCGGATCCATATCCAAATTGCTAAAAACTTTGTTGTTTCTACCTTTCCATATATACCAGAGAATCCAAGCAAATGAATAATCCTCCATCTCAGGGGAAACTCTCCAAAATAAATGATCCATATTGGTAAACAATGATTGAGTGGGAAAAATATCTGGATTCATCGGGATCCGTAAAAGTGCCCAGACCTGAACCGCTGGTGGACATTCAAAAAACACGTGATTAGTTGATTCCTCGAGAGCACCACATCTGTGACTGGTGACAAAGGGAACGAGGAGGAACACTATGTTCCTTAACATTCCTTAAAATTTTTACCATTCATGAGGAATATGTTTTCCTTTTCATTCCTCTTCATTCCTTTATTTGTAGAGAATTATAGAGCAAATCAATTCCTCATTAATTTTGATAAGGAACCATCATTCCTTATCATTCCTAAAATTTTATTCCTACTCATTCCTTTCCTATCCGTTCTTATTATTCCCATGATGGTTATCAGTCACACCATCAGTATCTCCTTGCATTTCTCTTGCCCTCAAATTTTTCTTAACCGCTATACATAGTATAGTCAATAGTTGCCATAAAAAATGTTTCAACTTTAAAGCCTAAGCTGTTTTAAACAGAGTATTAGTTTTTTTTTCAAGATTGTAGGAGGATATCGAAAACTTTAAAGCCTAAGTTGTTTTAAACCCCAAGTTGTTTTAACGTTTAGAGTATTATTTTTGTTTACACATGACAGTGGAAAGTTAAAAGTGTCATGTATTACCATCGAGCCATATTTTTAATCCGACCCATATACTAAACCGGACTACTTTTTGGATCACCTAGTTATTAGATCGACTGCAAACAAACTTATGTATTAGTAATTAATTTATAATGATATATATTAACTATTGAAAATACAAGAAAATATTCACATTTCATAAATCTAAAATAAAATATTTAATTTTTATTTTACTTTCACTTTATACAAAATACTAGAAATAACAATTTAATTAATTTAATATTTTTGTAACAGCTATAAGTTACAACATGTAATAAAAGTATAATAAATTAAGAAGTAACTAATATTTAATATAACTAATCAAATTAACTTTTTAAATTCAAAGTAAACCAAAAGCAAAGGATTAAATAGTCAATAAAAAGTGAACTACATAAATAAAGAAAAAAAGAATAATTTTAGTCATCTTTCTTGCAAACGTAAGTTGTACCGGAGATCATCTATAGTTGATGCTCAATTATCTTTCTCTTTTTATTATAGATCCTCTTAAATATTGATCAACTGCGCTCACAACCAAATGAAAAAGTAGTCTAACTAAAAATTCATATAGCTAACTTTTGCAAAGTTGGAACATCACATTTAAAATATCTTCACAATTCATCAAACCATTCAAAAATATATATTAAAATATTTTAAAATAACAATTTAAAGTCAAACCGAATTACATATGAGGTAATCCATCGGTTCAACCGGTAGCCAGGTTTTTTATTTTAGCGGTTTGCAGGTTTATCGGATTTTAAATAACATATTTTTCTTACACCCAAACCAGATCACCAAATTTGTGGTTGGCTGTGGGTCTGGATTCGATTTTAAAATATTACCCAAAATTAACAAAGGTTGAAATTGGAACTTATTCATGTATCACTGCAATTTTTTTTCTTCACTTTCATTGAAAACTATGTTATATTAATTTGGAAAAGTTTTTTGGATATATTTTGTATTACAAGATTCAAAGTATTTTCCTCTTAGGCGATTTCATGCGACAACAATGGCAATTTCGAAGGAGATCTTAGTCAAGTTGCCCTAGTGAGGGATTTGTTTCTCGTGATCAATTAGAGTTTTGTTCTCTATTAGGTTATGAGATTAAGGTGGTGATACAGAAGAATCTGTGAAGTAACAATGAGATCTGGGTTGATATTTTGTGGTTGCTCATGTAGTGGTGATCTTAGCTTTTATTGATTTTATTTGTAATAAGTGTTTCAGAGTAGTTCCGAGGTCTTAGTTGGCATTATTGTTTGGTGTCTTAGGTGGTTTGGGTTAGAATATAAGACTTGTGGTTTGTAGAAATCTATGTGGTAGTGTTTGGAGTTGTAGTGTGAAGAAGGTTTGAGTAGATTTTATCCTCAAACAAGTTTTGTTCTCTCAAGATGTTTTCTGCTATGGACAAAGCTCATATGACTATGTACCTTGAGGAGAGGATGAACCGTTTGTTATGCCGGATTTGGTTGAGTTTTGCTCGAGTGATAAGAATGATTAGGCTTATTTGGAAAACTTCTTAATCCGGATTTACAAAAGATGTCAAGCCTAATTCATGACATGCCTCAAAAATGGAAGAGGGAAGGAAACATTAGAGGAGTAGCTCTTTCTAGGGAAATATTTCAGTTTATTTTTCAGAAAGAGCATGATCTTCTTGAAGTTTTAGAAAAAGGGGTTCATTCCTATAATGAATGGACTCTAGCTATTGAGCATTTTTCTGAGGTTCCACCTGCGAATTCTATGCAATTCATCCCTATTTGGGTTCAGATTGAAACATAACAATCAACTATTACACAGATAAAGTTATCTATGCGCATGTTGACATAGTTGGACAGGTTATTCAAGTAGCTTACGACTCGTCCAAAGCTCAAAGTCAAGAATATGTAAGGGTCAAAATGAAGTTTGATGTGTATAAACCTCTCAAGAAAAGGAAAATGTTATTCTCTTACCAAAAGGAGGTTCAACTACTATTTATCTCCCCTAGAGATGTTATTTGTGTCAGAGGCTCACTCATGAGCATGCTGTTTGCCCGATTTTGGTCATGAAAAGACAAAATCAAGGTTTGGCAAAAATAGCATGTCTGTCTCAGTTAAAACCACTTGTTGAGCCTATCATCAAGGAATCAGATCCTCTTTTTGGTGTGCTGAAGCAAACCAGGTTGATCTTAACTCAATAACAGGTCGTCCTACAGTTTTCATGGAATTCTTGAAAGGTATACATCATTATTTGTTAGCTTTTACTGGAGATGATAGGAAAAGTCGAGAAGAAATGGTTATAAAATATGTGGGAGAAGCTGGAAAAGATGTGTTTCTTCAAAGGTATGCTTATAGCTTAGAACATATTCCTTTTGTTACAAAGGATCTAAACAAGATTAAGGGCTTGGTGTCTAATTATGAATCTGATGCATCGTTGAAGTTCTATGATGGAACATTTTTTCTTCTCCAAAGTTGATAATTGCTGCTATAGGATCCAGAGTAAGACTTGCATTGATGCTAGTGAATAATAATATTGGACTCTCAATTTGGTTGCTTCCTATAATTTTGATGTCTATTCCTCTTCTAAGAGTGATTCGACGGTTTTTAGGTTATGCTTCTCTGGAGAAGTCCATCCGCGATCATCTCTAAAAATGCAAGGCTAGGAGAAGGCCAAGTAAGAGCAAAAGAAGGTTTACTAGAATTGCCCATGAGAACATAACTGAGAACTTACCTTTGAAGCAGAGGAAGGATGTTGGTGATGTTGTTAAGGGAAAAGCTTCTAATGAATTGGATGGAACCTTCGACACTGCAAAGCAAAATGTTCCAGTGATAGTTCTGAATGAGAGACTGTCCGATCTATATGAGCCTTCTGGGATGGAATTGTCAATGCTTGGGACGATCTCAAGACTTGACAATTCCTCGCCTCATGGAAATATGTAAAACAATATTTTCATATCCACTCTAATATTTTAGTTGATATCCAAGTTTGGTTTGGTTATGAGTGTGTACATACTGTGAGTCTGGAAGAAAGTAGTGGTGTGTTAGTAGTTTTTTGGAAAATGTATATTGGTGTAAGTATTTTAAGCTCAGATAATTGATATGGATGTTCAGGTTGGGAAGCAAAAGGTTTTTGTTTCGTGTATTTATGGTGATCCTACAGAAAGTAAAAGGCATTTGATATGGGAGAAGTTATCTCGGATAGGCATCAGCAGAAGAAGTTTGTGGTGCATGTTTGGTGATTTCAGTGTAAGATGAGTGAACTTATGACTTTTAGGAATCCTTTTTCATTGGTTGATATGAGAGGTAAGGATTGGATTCAGAGCAAACTGGATAAAGGTTTTGTGAATAATTTTTGGCTGAGCCTTTTTCAAGCTTATAATCAGGTTTTCTTGGATAAATATGGTTCATATCAAAGTATGTTCTCATCTCTCTGATAAGTGAATTTCATGTTTGACAAAATTTTACTTGATCTTCCTAATATAAAGGACATTGTTGTTAGGCTTGGAATGCCCATAATAGAGAAGTGGTTTGCAATGTTCAGCAAGAATTAGAAGATGAATATCAGTCTTGAATAAGTGAAAATGATCTTGTATAATTTGAATGCAAGAGAGAAAATTGTTAAGATTCAAAATACTCTTGAGGAGGAGCAATCTAGTAGCTTGCCCATAAGGTATAGACTTCCGGGTATGAAGCAAGAGCTTATAGAAGCTTACCATGAGGAAGAATCATATTGGAGCCAAAATTGTAAGGGAAAATGGTTAAAGCTGAGTGATAGGAAATCCAAGTTCTTCCATGTTTCTGTCAAGTCGAATAAAAATTCAAATGTCTTTCATATGCTTCTTGATTCAAATGGAGTTAAGCATAGAGCAGATTGATTTATAGGTAAGAGAATGACTGCTTACTTTTATAATCTTTTCACTTCGTCATCTCCATCAGATTTTCAGGAGCTTTTTGAAGGCTTTGTTCCTAATGTTTCACCCAAAATGAATGGAGAGCTTGTGAAAGAAGTATTTGATGAGGAAGTTGACCAAGCAGTGTTTTCGTTTAGGGTCTCATGTGCCATAGAATGGATGGAATGACTGCTGTTTTTCAAAGATTCTAATATAATATTGGTCGAGCAGTAAAAGCAAAAAAATTCTTTAGATCATGAGCTTTTCCTAAGTAGTGGAATCACACTCACTAAGATTCTAGAGGTGCTGCATGCAATTATGAAAGATCTTAGACCTATCAGTCTTTGTTCAGTTCTTCTACAAGATAATATCTTAAAAATGAAAAGACTAAAATACACTTTATTACAAATGTAAAAATAGATATCTTTCAATATGAAATATAAAAAGTAGTTAGGTTATAATAATTATTGCTATTATTAGATAGTAAAATATTTAAACTATAAAATTATGTTTTCAGAAAAAAAAAATATGAAAAAATCAAGTTGTCCTGACATAAGGATAAAATACATTTTGTTTGCTAAAATCGCAAAATCGAATTTTAGCAAAATCCGCTAAATTAATTTTTTTCTGCTAAAACCGTTAAACTACGTCTTTTTTGTTAAACCAAAAAATCAGGATTTGCCCTCAAAATTGATTTTTTTGCCAAAGCAGCAAACTCATATTTTTCCACCAAAACCGAAAATCATGTTTTCCAACAACCCAAAAATTGTGTTTTTTGCCAAAATTGCAAAATTAGATTTTTCTGCCAAAACCGAATATTAGATATTTTCGTCAGAACCGCAAAATCAGGTTTTCACACCAAAACCACAAAATGTTTTTTTTTTTTTGCAAAAACCATGAAGCAATGTATAAGTTCTCCATATTGCAGACCTTTCTTTCATATGAAGCAGTCTATAAGTTTTTTTTTTTTTTTTTGATTAACCAGGTGTTGACCTTGCGGCCCCCCACCTAGCCCCGGCGCCAGCCTTTGCCTGTACCTTTTTACGGGCCCTGGGCACGCCTCCCCCTCCCCGCGAGTCGAACAGCCGACCTCCCTTCCCCAAGGAGGTAGTACCACTGGACTACGAGGTCCTGGGTAAGCAGTCTATAAGTTCTCCATTAAAACTGGTATTGTAAGAGGTAGTTGTACGTGTAATACATTCACAGATCTAGTTGACTAATGTTTCTGGAACCTCAAAATTCCGCAATAGATTGAGTAAGAACTTGCAGTCGAGATTATCAAAGGACTTTGAAAGGTCGATTTTAAGGCAGCCTCTAGTAGTTTGACTCGCTTATGGAAGTCAACTACAAGTTATGATGCCAACTATCACAGATAAGACATGCTTTAATAAATCCAACATGATTATATATATTGAGTCGCTATGGGATAAATAGTTGAAGTATTTCTTTAGGAGCCTTGCTGTTATTTTGTAGACTGTTGAACATAAAGAAATTGGACGGGATTGACTTAGTACATCAGCCCCCTTAAATTTTGGTATAAGAACGATTGTTGTTGCTTTAACTCCCTCAACATCCCTCCTGAAGTGAAGAACTCCTTAACAGCTAGCACCACATCACTGCCTGCGAAATAGGCCTGTGACGGATCAGGTATCCGGACAATTTTAAGGTACGTGGATCCGGATCTGGGGTTTTCGGATATCCGGATGTCGGATATCCTTCTAAATCTTGTAATATCCGGCGGATATCTGGATCCGGATTTGGATCCTTAAAATAAATAAAAAATAATATTAATATATATATATATAATATTAGCAATAATTTTAAAATATATATATATATATATATATATATATATATATATATATATATATAATGAAAAATGAAAATATATTAAATAAAATTAATTTTTATATATAGATATTACTATTTTGAAATATTTTTTAGTAAAACTTACGGATCCGGATATCCGGACTTAAAAATTAAGATATCCGGATCCGGATCCGGCTTTGACGGATCCAACATTTTACTATCCGGATCCGGATTCGCCTCCTCCGGATATCCGGATTCGGCCCTTCCGGATATCCGGATTTTCGGATCGAATCCGGATCGAATCTCGGATCGAATCCGGATCTCGGATAAAAATCTCAGGCCTACTGCGAAGAATGCGGCGTGTTCCTCTACTCACACTACAAGGGAAACTATTTTGACTGTATATAATCGCACATATATCCCACCGTCAACAAGAAACTCAAGGTCGATACAAACGTTCTCAAGAACGCCAACCCTAATGACCCTAAAGACAAAGCTCCTTCGCAACTCCAGGATCTCATCTCTGATCAAAATCTTTTAAAGTAATCACAGGAGATTGATCAAGATGTTAGGTTTCAACAAAACGAAGGCCAGTTTGACTTCTGGTTAATATTTTCCTCTAATAATAATAATTATTATTATTATCATATTTATGTTTATTTATTTACATTTGAGAGTTTCTTTTTCTGATTGTATGTGCCAGTGAGATTTGATTGTCTTAAAATTTCGAGATAAATGTCTCATTAATGCTAACTTCTACGAAAGTGGTGAAGATGAGAATGTTGGATAAACTTGAATATTACTTGAGATACAAGTTTCATTTTCTTTATTAAGTTATGATTATCTAAAAGATTAGGAAATATGATAATGATAGTTGAAATAGGAATTTGTTAGGTCCTATATATATGAATGCATAGTATGATGCATTGGGGGTGATCTTTTATACTTACTTTCAGCTGAAAATTAATTGTAAACTTCATTGATTTTATAAATAATTTTTTTTATCTCAAAGACTATTGGTCAAATATGTATAATTAATAACAATTTAAATACAATTCAGTCACTTTCTTAATCTATGTGAAAAATGTCAAAGTGACACTAATTAAAAAACATAGGGAGTAAATTATTTTACGTAAAGTTTTCTGGAATCCTGATTAAAAATTCCTATTTTTTAGTATGGGTTAGGAATTTTCGTTTAAATCAATGTCCAACACATATGTTTCATGAAGTTCTAAAAATATTTTATTTTGAAATTAAGAAAATTGTGTCATTTATCTATCTATTACAATAAAGTTAGACTTTCTCTCATCGTAGAGAGTCAACTCAGCAAAGGCTATGCCAAAATTTGACAAATGTCATAATTTTGAAAAATTAAGAAATTGTCTCATATTTATTTTTTATTTATATCAAATCTATTGACAAAACATTTAATACCTCATAAGTACCTTATATTAGTACTCGATTCTCAATTAAACAAAAAAATTGACATCAGTCGTTCTATCCACATATATTAATTTAGCAACAATATATAGTAAAACTTATTCATAAACAAAACAAAAGAGAACCATTTACGACATTGTTTCATCAAATCAAGCTAAAGAGTGAACTTTAGGAAATACTTTCTCTTTTCTAGTACCAAAGTTTAATCTAAGAAAAAAAAACGAAATAATGGAAAACCATAATCAATGATTGATACATATTACATATTATTTTAGATTAAAAAATCACTTTGAAAACTAAAAACTAAAAAAATATAACAAATACAACGAGAAAAGTTTTGTTACAAATACATACATGTTTCTTTAAATACAGCTAAAAAGTGAACTTTACGAAATACTTTCTCTTCTTTTCTGGTTCCAAGTTTTAACTAAGCAAAAAAATATGTAAAACTAAATTGATGATTAATACATAATCAAAGATATCTTTTTAGAAAAAACAAAAATTCACTTTGAAAACCAAAAACTAACCAAATATAACAAATATTACAATAAAATTTTAGTTAAAATACATAATATAACTTGAATTTAGTGAAAATTTAAAACAACAACTAACGATTTAATGAAAAAATACAATCCAAAATACATAAATTCAAAAATAAACAGAAACTTAAAAAAGGGAAATCAACTTACGATATAGTTTTTCACTTTTCATCAAACAAAGAATGATAAAAAATAAAAAAAATGAATGAAATCAAAGAAATTATGTTTACTTCTTTGTCACCAACCTCAAGTTTGGAGAAATTAACAAAAATGATGAAAACATAACTAAAAATCATACATAATCAAAGACACGATAAACAAATTAAAAAAAAGTTTGAAACAAATAAAAATAACAGGATATAACAGAAGGACAATACAACTTTAGTAAAAAATATATAATAATAACATTTAAGCTTGGTAAATTATTTAACAACTAATAATTTTTTTTTCTACATAACTTTACATAAACAATGAATAAGAGAATGATATCTCACGTTTCATCAAAATCATACAAACGAAAAAATAAATATAAAAGAAATCTAACAAGAATTATAATTGCTCTGGTCACAAAACTCAAACTTGAAAAATTAACAAAACATAGAAAACCATAACTAAAGATTAATACATAGTGTATTTTTAAATTGAGAAGCAAAAGTAAACATATAATAAACATAAAATTATAATTTAATGAAAATACATAATATATATTGAATTATGTGAAAAGTTTAGTAATAATTTAGTGAAAATGAATCATATAATCTAATAATACATAAAATTTCATGAATAAGTATAATTTTCATCAGAACAAAAAGGCAAACAAGTCTGTTTACGATATTGTCACTGAGGTTTCACAAATACATGCCAAAAAAATAAGAAAGAGTGAATCTTACATATTTTTTTGTCACCAAACTCAAACTTAAAAAAAAAAATGGAAACAATTTTTGGAAAACCACAACCAATTATTAATTAATAAGTAAAAAATATTTTATATAAATAATTCAGAAAATAAAAATAACACTAGAAAAATTAGTAAAACATAAAAAATAACTCAAAATACAAAATATATAAAAAATGAATTTCAAAAATAAATATAAAATATTCATAAGAACAAAAAATTTGGAAAATACATTAATGATACTGGTTTTCACTTTTTATCAAACCAAATAAACTAAATAAAAATGAGTACATGCTTTTCTTTTTCTTTTTCTGTTTGACCACTAAACTCAAACCAACGTAAGTTAACAAGAAATTTATGAAAATCTATAACTTAAAAATAATACATATAGCAATTGTTGAAAAAAATAAGATATAGCAAATAAAACAGTAAACAAAAGAACGATAAAAATATATTGTCATGATATAAACAAGAGATCAAAGGTTATTGTATCTAAATAAATGTGATAAAGAAAAATCATATGCCATGAATTCCAAAAAATCATCAACCACAAATTAAATATTTGTATGAAAATTAAAATCAGAATATTTGTACAATCCAAAAAGAGATGCTATGAAATAATATGAAAAAGAGAATAAGCGTAGATATCAAACTAATAATCTAAACTCAGACATATATTCCAAAGATCTTAACCTCCAAAATGAAAATCAATACTATTAAAACAGAAAGCCTTTTTTTTTGTATGACATTTTCTTTCAAGAATATTTACAAGATTGTGCCAAAGGAATATTTTTAAGCTATACTTTTATATTTATAGAAATGCTACTGTCAATTATTAATAATTATCTAAATATATTAATTACCTATATCAAAAAATAAACACGTTACTTTGAGTTTAGCAATCTGTCACAAGAGATCATCCCAGATTTGGATTTAAACTTTCAAGAGTGATTAATTCCAATATACAATAAAGGTGATGACGATAAAGATTTCGGAGTGTTTGAAGATTGAAGTTTTGCTTGAGGTTCAATTAGGCTTTTGTGGGATTTTTGGTCGTGAATCGAAGGAGGTTTCATGAAGGTAACCCGCCGGAGCTTCCGGAGGTTGACGCGGTGAGGAGAGCAATAGAGGGGAATTGTTTGAGAAAGTAGATCAATCGAGTCATCAACGCCGACTACACCAAAGTGATCAACGGAATCTCACTACCCGAGTTTAAAATCTCAATCCTCTGGAATTTAGATTCTCTGCCATTTCCGTCTTTTCAATTCGGTAATATCTCTGAAACACATTTTGGAGTTTGCTCTGTATTATTGTCTAACGCATGTTAAAGTCTCCACCTTTATAACTGTGATGTATAAGAAATGAGTGAAAGGTTGAGGAGCTTTATTGATGGGTTTCTTCAGGATTGATGGGTTTCTTCAGGTATGGCTGGTGCTATATACGTCAAAGGCGTTGCAGTTACTAAGTACAAAAGGTGAAGTTTTATGGAACTTTCTGTTAATTCATTGCATCTATGCTTATATAAGTTCATAGATGTGAATAGAACATTGTTTGTATAGGTCTGCTGTAAAGTAATCAGAGGAATGGTCATAAGTTCACAGTTTTTTGTTGAGGTTTGAGGAATTTGAACACTCGAGATGAGTTCACTATTTGCTTCGGTCACAAATGAATTCTAATTTTTTTGATGATGGTTTGGAGCTTTCATTTGCTAAGAAGAGGAGATTTGCCATAGATTTGGAGCTTTCATTAAGGAGATTTTCCAAAGTTAGATTTTTAGGTAATGTATAGATGTGTTAATTCTCTATCTTGCTTTTCATTGCTAGCTGTGATGTTGCGGTTGATTTGTGATGATTGTTTTATTTGCTGTTTGATAGTGAAGCCGGTTTCTGTGCGTCCAATATTAGAGATTGGTCATGATGCATTGTTGGAGCCTATGACAGTTGTGGATTTGCTAAAAGCTTAGCTAAAATGTAAATAACCATAAAACTCTCTTACTTGATAAGGTTAAGCTTTTTTTGTCACTTTCCTCTTACACCTTAAAGCATAGAAATTATTATGTATTTATAAATTTATTTGTATAATTTACAATAAAACTCTTAACAATAATATAGATTTTGTTGAATTTATAATCAATATAATGATTCCTCTATGGTATAAACATATGTGATTACAATGAATATTGCAAATACTATAGCTTGCAAAACGAACCCTGAACACTACATATACATAACTATACTTTATTCCACACACTCATAGACCTACTAAACAAACTCTAAACATTAAAATTTCCGGAAACCCTGATCTTCCTTACAAAACAAACTGTAAACAAACCGTAAACAATAAATATATTATCTATACCTAAATATAGTTAACACCAAGATATTTATGTTATACAATAAATATTTAATATTTCTGATATATGGTTTACGGAAACATAATATATGAAGCATATTTTTGACTATGTAGACTGGAACTAAAAGTTTTTACACAATCTTTTTAGTAATTTAATAGATCTAAACTTCTAATTTTTCATATAGAAATATCTAAACTTAACAAACGAAGAAAGTTTCCAAAATTTTAATTTAAACTTAATGAGTCTAGTTGAAAAATAAATGGTATCAAATCTAGGTTTTATTTTATTTTCGAAAATGGCGGATTGTGTGCCAAAATTTAAACATTTTTTACATTTTGAAAACATTTTATAACTGGAAAAAATCTAATATTTGAAAATAAATGGAAGACAAACTAGATTGCGATCTTTAAATTAAAACTCGAATATTGTATCAATAAAGATTATGGAAACTTAACTAATATGTAGCAAGTTTAAGAATATCCCACCAAATTCTCATTAATAAACTAAATATTTCCAACATATATTTTACATAGTAATGTATTTATTTATATATTATCAATGAAATCTGATAAACCTTCATATTTATAAACATCAAAATACTTTCTGGTAAACCTTCATAGTTATATATTATCAATGAAATAGCAACAAATTTTATATAATAACAGTATTGATATATAAAATCTATTATTAAAAATAAGTTTAAATCAATTATTTATCAAATACAAGACAAATTGTACAAACAGATTTAAGTATTGGCATATAAATTGAGAATTGAAAATCAAACTGAAATAACATAAAACAAAAAACAAAACCAAAACCGAATCAATGTTCACAAATATCTTAATGGTTCCTATATCGCTGAAACAGAAAAAAAACAAAACCAAATTAAAACCCAACCGAGAACCAAATGGGTACCCGAATATCTTAAATAAATTTTATATACCGTAAAATATTAATAATCTTTAGTTTTAAAGTTATCAAATATTCTAAAAATACTACTTATGACCGAACAACTCAAAAAATGGATTACCCATTACCTTTTATCTGATATATTTAAAATTGTCGTAATTTCCCGATAGAACTGAATCACCAAAAAAAAAATATTCGAATAAATATTCGAAATATTTGAATTTATCTGAGTTATCTGATATTGTATCCAACAAAATCCAAAATGTAATTTTTACCTGAATTATCCAAAATTATCCAAAAATGAGAACCAAAAACCGAAGTGAACTCAAATTTTATCAGGTTCCTAAGGTTATTATCTGAACCAAACCAGAAACCAAAATAACTAAACCAAAACCAAAACCATATTCATAAATAACCAAATGGTTCTTATATCTCTTGAACTGAATAAACAAAAATCACAATCGAATTGACACAAATAAAAAAAACTGGAACAGAATCTAAAACCGAACGCCCATGAATTAACATATTAGTGAACTGACAGGTTAGTAGAATTTTTAATATAAGACAATTCTGCGCTTTCAAAGCGCGGATCAAAATCTAGTAGTCCATTAAAGCTCTAAAAACTATATAATAATCTTATTATGAAATTTTATTTACGCAACAAACTAAAATTGAATATCATAAATTTTAAAAGAAATTAACAAAATATGATTAAAAAATCACACATAAGACAATCTCCAATGGTACACAAAAAAATTATCTACGAGTAACTCTATTATAGAGTTGGATTTGCTCCAATAGTTCACTCTATAATAGAGTTACTCTATAATACAGTAGAATATAAACTAATGTTATTATTTTACTCTATATTTGGAGTAAAAAGCAATATTACTCTATATTTCACTTTATTGTAGAGTGAACCATTGTAGTAAATTCAACTCTATAATAGAGTTACTCTATTTTAGAGTGAAATATAGAGATAATTTTTGTGTACCATTGAAAATGTTCTAAGATATAATAAAACATTTCAAAATATAAACAAGCGTTAAATAAAATATCTAATTAAAAAAACAATTTTCCGCGCGAGCCACAGACCAGCTACTAGAGTAAAAAGAATTAATAGATTCAAAAACAAATGTATAAGACTGAGAAATAATCAGTGATCAATGTATAGAATTTAGACAATATTTTCGAGCTTTTATTTTACTTATTTTTATAATAAAAATAAAACAAAAATAAAATATAAGATTATTACATTAAAAGAAAATTTACTAAATGTTATTTCTAACAAGAAAAACAAAAAAATACTAAAAATTAATATTGTTTTCAATTGCGAGTAAACTACATTTTAAAAATATATGTATTGAATTTAAAATATTATTTTATTATTTTTATTTGTTCATCCGCCTGTCCTACGGGCTAGTTTTAACTGTATCTATTACTAAGAAAATCATGACATAAATTTCAATTTACATAAGTTAAAATTTAAAGCCAAAATATGAAGTAAATAGATAAAATAACAGTTTTTTTAAAATATACAATTTGTTGAATACGAGGAAAAAAAGATATTTAAGTTCAAAAAGTAGATATTTTCTTACAAAATAGATATTTTGTTTTTTTTCTTAACAACATAGATATTTTGTTTGTGTAAAGAAATAAAAATATCACATAGACACAGAAAATAGGGAAAAGCAACATGCGCATTGTAGTATAAGGGGCTATGAGAAACTTTAAATTAAAACGAAAGCTTTAAAGGGAGGGGATCACATGGTAGAGTTAAGCAAAGGGAACTAACAAGTCACAATCATCGTGACCATGAATTACATATATGTTACATAAATACATATACGTATATACATGGATGTGGCAAACTATGTAATTATTTGTAAATGTTTGTGACGTCCTACTGGGACAAAAGACAGCATATATTTGGACTGATGTACGTATCTCTCTTCCCTCTTTACTTTTATGTTCACTCTTCTATCTTTAGTTCTGTAGTTTAATACTTCTATAGAATATAATTTGTTATTTTTCACTTCTAGTTTTCTTTGTTGCTAAAAATAATCTATAAAAGAAAGACTTTACAATAAAATCAAATATAAGAACATAAAAGGAATGATGTGCTAGAAACATGATAAAAATTTTAAACTTAATAAGCTAACTATTACTAAAAGCCTCCACCACAAGAAAATCTGAATCCTTTAGTCTTATGATGAAACTCATTACACATGTCATCAACATTTATTCACTTTTTAACATTTAGTTATTTGCTGTTTCTGTTACTTTATCTAACACTCTAATACCCTTTTCTCACTTTTCTAATTTTTGTTTTCCCTGAAATCATGTTCGATGTTGTTGCTAGTATCAGTGATTAAATCATGTTCGTTCTGCAATTTTGGTTCGACCGAGAGTTTCAGGAATAGATAACATCAAAAAATTATCGTTAAATGCGGAAACGGTTCGCCAAAAGGTAACGTTTCAGGAACAATAAAACAAACATACTTTGATTGTTGTTGCTAGTCGGTGGTGGCTAACATTAACAATCAAACAAACTATATAACGTCTCGCTAGCTAGTCGCTCATGCCAACAACGAGCAAACAACGCGCTTTGATTACGTATGTCGGAGAACAAAAATAAGACCATTATACATTAAACTACGTAAAACCATATAGGTTTAAAGTACGTAATACATAAAAATAAAATGCTTAAAGTTTCAGAAAACAAAATCATAATTTAAAAATATGAACATTATAAGACAAAGTCTTCCGTCTGATCAGAGGATGATGATGATCCATATATCTCGATTAGCTTTTGCAACACGATGACTTGGTTCCTAAGCCTGACGATGTAATCCGCCGTTTCTTGAAACAGCTGTTCCGTCTCTCCACTATTTGGTTTCTCCTCCACGTGACGATTGTGATCCGTCTTGTTGGTCTCTGACGGAGGAAGAAGACTCTTAAGCGCCTGAAGCTTCTCGGTGAACTTATCTCCACTGTTTCTGGAACAGTTCCTGATAATGCTGGCTCGTGACGAAACATGTGATCTTCTGCTTCCTTGTTTCTTGATGTTTCTTCTTCCTCCTCTCGAGGATCTTTGGGTCTTCAATATTCTCATCCTGGACGAAGAAGAAGAGAGGCTTAGTTATAATAGACTTTTGTTTCTTTATTTGTTTGAATGAGAGAAGAAAGAAGATTGGGGTTTATGTACGCTTGGTCACTCGTTTATGCCCCTGGAGTTACTGTTTATTACGGTAGTGCCACTAGTGGTGCTTTCATTCCTCAGTTTGTCGTCTTGTGCTTTTGTTTTTCGGTTGGGCCCTTGTGGTTTTGAAAAAATCATGATAATATCTTACTCACGTGCTCATTGCCAAGTATCTTTTAGGGGCATAACCGTACGTAAACAAATTTCATCCAATCTATATCGGAACTTCATATTCAACATAGAATGATGTTGCTACAATCGTTATTAGCTTATTATTTAACTTACTTTATCCTTTTTTTGGACAACCCTTATTTTATCTTCTTGGGTCGTTTCATATTTCTTTGAAGAATAAGCCTAAAATACTAAACCATTAGTTTCCAAATTGTCTGAATGTTTGAGTTGTACGAATACCGACAGCGCTGACATGTGGGAAGAAGGGTATATCTGTAAGTTCCAAAGATGGGAGAAACCGGTTAAGTTAGCAAAGAGAGGAAGTGGGTGACGAGTGCACATTTGCCATATGATTTGACAGTAAAAGCCTGAGCCTTCTGTGAGGGCACATGATAAGTGTTTTTGGCAAATATTTTTCTCTATATTACCCTTCCATGGTTATCCGTATTTCATTTTATTTACATATTTAGACTTAACTGTACGTACGAAGGACGTTCACTTTGTTTAAATGATTCAGTCAGTTTCATTTGACCTAATAAGTGTTTTCGTTTGATATCTTTGTTGGACCCCTTTTTGTTTTGTCAAGGTTGGACCCTTCGTTCATTGTAATCTTCGTTTTATTCTTCTGTTTAACATGGGTGATAACTCATGTCTTTTTTTTTTAACTCATGTCTTTTTCTTTGTACTAAATGTCAAAATATCATAAGAATGCACATTGATGATTTGCAAATTTTATTCCTTTCTGACTACGTATTCTAAAAAGACATTGTTCTTCTACTGTGTTCAGGAAAATAATTTGAAACCCTATTTTCTATTTAACAAACAAAAACTATGTTTTTGTAGTCACGAATTATTATGATTTTTTTTTATGTTCACATTTGAATATGTGACTATGCTATTATCAACATTCCAAAACGTCTTTCAAATTTTCTTAATTTTAAAAATGATTTCATTATATACTTTAGACTTGCTAAAAACATGACCTAAAAAGACAATGTCATTATACTAAAGCCAATTATTTTAGCGTCTTATGAATATATGAGGGGCAATTTGGTCAATAAAATGGGAGATAATAGGCGCATTTCTTTTCTTTTCTTTTTTTTTTGGTCGAAGGAGATAATAGGCGCATTAAATTAAAATGTGCTTCGTAGAGAGGGTGCTGCATGTGAATGTGTTGTGAGCCAGCAAAACCTCATTAAACAGTTTTTTTTTTAAAAGATAAATTTTGAATCAGGAAAACAAAAGTTATTTTGAAGTATGAGAACCGGGAAAAACTAAACCGGAACGGGTTTGATTAAAAAAAGAGAGAAAAGAGCATGTGAAAGCACATGGAATAAGAGAAAGCAAAGGAGACAGAGAAGGGAGCATGGAAGTGATCAGAGAGCATGTTCTGTATATTCCCTGCATGCAAATAGCTTCCTGCTGTTTTTTTATAATGCCAAAAATATAAAGATTATATAATTGAGATGGTTCTAAGATTTGATTAATTTAATAAATAAAAAGGAAGGAGTTATATTTTAATAGTTTTGATTTGGTGCACATGGTTTACTATCTAAATTTCAGGTTAATAGCATGTGTTTAGCTGTTCCACCACGTGATTTATTTGTGTACATTAATGAGAATAATAAGTCATTTTACTAATAATAATAATAATTTATCTCGGAGATGAGCATATCCTTTAGCAACAAATCCACCACGGTCCACGGCTGAAGCATTGGATTTGGAACCAAAGCCTTAGCGACCAGATGATCCATGCATAGAGTTTGGACACTGTAGAACTGAACACGAGGCCGTAGCGAGACTACGTTTTTTGTCTAATACCATATTGTGCCAGCAGACACGGGTTGAACTTTATGATCTTCTAGTAAAAAAGGTTCTGCTAATCCACTATGGGTAAACCACAGGGATCAAAGTCTAAATGATCAAAGTGGCTCATGCGTAGAGATTGGAAAACTTGGGTTACAAAAAGTTAAAGAGAAAAAGACAAAAATAGCACTAAATTAAGTTTATGTTCCCAAACTAGCACTCAAGGTCAAAAGTCACAAAAATAGTACTTAATGTTTTATCAAAAGTCACAAACTTAGGGTTTAGAGTTAAAGGGTGGGGTTTAGGATTTAGGGTTTAGGGTTTAGGGTTTAGAGTTTAGGGTTTAGGGTTTAGAGTTGAGAAATGAGGTTTTGGGGATAAGATTTCAAATTTTGAAAAATAAAAAAATTAAAATTTTCAAAGGATAAACTTAAAAAGGTGCTATTTTGGTCATTTTAGTTTTTGAGTGCTATTTTTGTGATATAAACTTAGAAAGATGCTATTTTGGAGATTTGTCCAAAAGTTAATGTCCTTAATTGATCCAATAACGGTGACAAGCACGGATTAACTTTATTATAACAAGTAATGCAGTGTTTCTATTAGTCCTTTTGTCAATAACATAGATAAATTTTGAAAAATACAGATTTTGTTTAGTTGATTATGCATGTTGTTTAGTTTCATGTTCTAACCATATATAAAGTTATTTCTCAACGTGTTCATACATGTTTCAAATCTGTAGTTGATCATGTTCTAACCAATATAAAGTTATTTCTTAACGTGTTAATACATGTTTCACATCTGTATTTAAATTAGTGTCGACATTTCGTTATCAACTGGCAACACAAAACCAGTGAATCAATTTCTAATTTGTATTATTTGATTTTATTAAGTACACCCAACAATATAAAACTTATTTACAAAGAAAGTAGAAAAGTTTTGATAATTTATAAAGCAAAACCATACTGATGAACTGTATCAGCTAGATTCATTCTTAATATTTATATCTTCAACAAAAAGTTCTCAACGCCTTACACACTATAATGGATACATGTGCTAATAAGGTGAGAGAGCTAAAGTTTATGGCTTTTGTTTAGTTTGTTTGATGAAAGTGGAAGTGATGAGGGACAAAATGATATAGGGCAGAGACAATATATTTTTCTTTGTGGTCGTAAATAATTAAAAAAGTTGCTAAAAAAATTTAGATGTTGACGAGACATCTTTTAATTCCCCTTGTGTTCCTTCCTTACCATTCTGTATCTCGAATCAAAACTGAAAAACATTCGATTACACTTTGTTTTACTTTTAAGTTTTAACCAGTGAAATATGCCCCAAAAAAGTATATATATTTCATTGACCCACGTGAGATAAACTATAAACATCCGGATGAAAAGGTATAGATGATTTTTTTTTTGTAAATAACATTATGTTTTGAGTTAAGCCAGTCATGTAATGATGCAATCAGGCAATGCCTAAATACATACTAGGTGCATATTAGTTTTTTGGTAAAATGTTAAACTTAGGTAATTATTACTTATTAGTTGCCAACATCGACTAATAAAACAAAATTTTAGTCACAATTTTTCTCTCTCCTTAATTTCTCCAAAGTTCATCATTTTGGTGCCGGTCGACACCCATTGTGATCCATGCAAAACTATGAGTTTTTACAAGTTTCAAAAATTGCAAAATTAGCCCATAAATTTTCTTATTTGCAGAAGATTCCTAAATTGTTTTAGTGTGTATTATGTTTCTTAAGCCAATTTTTTAGGCTACGCTTTACTTACGCTAGATTGAAGATTTTAGAGAGATTTGGAGAGAAGAATCATAACTCCTTCGGAGATTGATTTAGAATTCCAATATTTTTTACTCTAATCTATTTATGCAATTTATTTTTACCATGATTTGTGATTCATTGATTATGTCTGAGTATTTTTCTTGTTAGATTTAGGGTTATTCAAAGGTTATAGATGAATTGTTAGATTGATCAAAATGATTAGGGTAATTACATTGTTCTTCATTCATATTGTTTTTAATACCGATTCTAGATTAATCAACTGGAATTTAGACCGTAAGATAATTAGTAGATAACAGTGTTATTGATTTCCTGACATATTGTGAATGAGCAAAATACATATCTGTAAAGAAATTTGATTTAAATATTTTGTGAACCGATCAAACTCATTCTTAATTGAATTGAATGAGTTTGCAAAAGAATTTGGATTTCTAAGATTGTGAAATAGATAATCTATACAACTGGAGTTGATTGATTTTATTGTTGTGGTTTGATTTTATTAAATCCCTGATAATTTGATTGATATGTGATTTTAATTTACCTGTGAATCTCCCTGAAAACTACCTGTTCTGCAATATTTTCCTTTACTTTCTATACGGGGTTGAAGGTTATTGGCCGAAACAATTGGCACCATGATATCTCACTACCTGGAATGACACCAAGCATACCTTTTTGAACAATTTTTTCATGATGCAAGATCAGAGGAGTTGAGAAGCAAAATCTCTTCATTTTCTCAGGGTCCTACAAATTACATCTTGGATCAGATTTAGAGCTTACCAGAAAGACTGTCCGCATCATGGTTTTAGCAAGGTTCACTACTGAGTATCCTCTTCAGTGGTATTAGTTGGAGGTATTAGATGACCTTAGATGTTGCAAGTGAAGAAAATTTCAAAACCATGAAACTAGAGAAAACTAAGAAACTTATTGAAAATTTAGCATATAACAATAGTACCAAGAACGTAGACCTTGACAAGAAGAGAATGGCTGGAAATGCATATTCATGTTAGATTGTTGAGGTGAAAGCTAAACTGGATTTTGTTCACGGTCTCCTTGTTGGCAATTAGTAGGTTCAAGTTTACTGCAAAAGTTGAGACTATTGAACCAACTAAAAAGGCTGAAGAAGAGGAGGTTAATTTTGTCAATGGAGCTGGTTTTCAGCGGTAGAGGTTTAGTAAGCAGCAAGGGAACAAAAGCTTCAATGGAATTGGCCAGAGGAGTGGCTTCACAAGAAATCAAAACTTTTCTAACAAAACTCAACAATCTTAATTTCAGAAGACTTTGTAGAGCAATAACAACTTCGTAAGAGATTAGGATTCTTCCAACTATTAGGAACCTCTTGCGGCGACTCAAGATAACAAAATGGAGTCTATGTTGTAACAGATTCTCCTGAGTCAACATAAAATGACTGTTAAATTCAATGGAAAGATTGACTCGATGTACAATGATTTGAATGGGAAGTTCGAAGATCTGGACACTCATGTCAAGAAATCGGATACTCAGGTTGCGCAAAATGATGGGTTTGTGAAGAGGGAAGAAGGATTCAGTTTCAAAAGTGGAAAACTGCTCACTCCAGTGTTGAGGAGTTGTCATACTGAGAAACAATTCGTGGAGTTAAAAGAGATGGAAGATGAATAATTTGGAGATTCAAACCCAGTGTCGATCGACACAATGCTGAGTGTCGGTTGACACCACTCCAAAGTCATGATTTTTTAGTTTTGTCAGAGATAAATTGACCGTGCAATCCTAGTCGACACTGAAGGGTCTACACTTGAGAAGAGTGTTGATCGACACAACCTAGTGTCGGTCGACACCCTGCTAAAAATATATGAAGAAATCTAACGATACACGAACCATTGGTGTCAATACCAACACAGAGTGTTGAAGGACACCCCCATCAATGTCAATTGACATCTTATGCATACAAACTGTCCTCCTCCCGAAACATCAAAGAAAACTGAAGGAAGGGTCTACAGACCTAAGGTTCCTTTCCCAAATCATCTAAGAAAGTCTAAATAAGAGCTGGAGGATGCCAAATGCAGAGCAATCATGGATAAAATTATTTTTGAAACCCCTCTTATTGATGTTGTTAGGCTCTCTCCTATGATTAAGATGTATGGGAAGAGGATGATGACTAAGAATCTGGAACTTATACCCTAGGATAATTGGTAGAAATACCACCGTTATTGATTTTCTGACATATCTTAAATGAGCAAAATTCCTCTTACTGATGTCGTTAGATTTTTCTCCTAAAGAGGTATGAGAACTTGCCAAACTCATTCTTAATGCTTATTTGAATAGATTGAATTTTCAAAGAAATTTGGAATTCTAAGATTTTTGCAAAAATAATTTCTGCAACTGAAGTTGAATGATTTTTATGTTGTGCCTTGAGTTCAATAACTATTCTTCATTAGATCTATGATATATTGATTGTTATGTGGTCCTGATTTACATGCGAATCTCCTTGAGTCTAATGCCCTCTCCTATTGATCCTACAACCTTCTTAATTATCTTGTTTATTGCTTTTAATCTATCGTCTAGCGTAATTCAAAAACTAAAAATTACATTGTGTAATCTTAGAGTTTATGTGGATTTGACCCCTAAGTACTGCACTGCACCTCTTAAATTACAGAGTAGTTAAATGAATAGTTTGAGCATAAAACTGATCTTTCTTCTTTTGATTTTTTTTTATCTTAATTATGTTATCTTGTTGGAAGTACTTTCGACAAATTAAAGAGACTCCTGATTATGTTTCCAAATTTTTTTTGTTGATTTGGGTTTATGGATTTTGCATGTGTGGGTTTTCCCATGTTTGTCTTTCTTCTGTTTAACAAGATATGTTTGGAGCTTTATGTTCAAGCTGATTGTGGTCTGTTTTTCCAGTTCTGCGGTTGTTCTTGTGGTTGCAGGTTATCTTTTCTTCAAGGTTTTTATGTTCGTTCTAGTTGTAGAGAGTAACCATTTTTAGTTTGGTCCTTGTTTTCTCTTTGTAGGAAAAAATATTTTTTCAATGTTGGATGATTCCGACTTCATTTCTGGTGGTTCAACTAAGCTTTTAGGGTCTGATATTGTAGCAATATAATTTAATTTAATTTTTTTATTGTCAGTAAATTGGACGGAGATGATATCTTTCTCAAGCTTATTCTTAATTCAAGTGTTCTCGATTGAATTTTGGTTTGTGATTTTTGTTTCTTGTACTTTGTCTTGAAGATTAATCTTTGTGATTTCTCGGTAGTAGTTTGGTCATATTTTTAGTTTGTTTTTCCATGTTTGGGATCTTGTTTCTCCAATTTTTGGAGCTTTGTTTTCGGTGGTTTGAAATTTGTTGGATTGAAATTTGCTGGTTTTAAATTTTACCCATTTATTTTCTCCATTTTAAGTAGTTTTTTCTAAAAATACAAGTATTTAGGAAAACATGTTTATAGCTTTAATATTTAATTAAAAAGAGAAAAGAACCAATGACAGACCATACTTCTAATTTTACTTTAATTTTTTTATTTAAATACTATTTTATCATATTACTTTTTGAATTAAATTTTTGAAATAGTTTACAATGTGAAACAAACAAAAATTTTAAAAACTACTTATATATTGAAACGGAGGGTGTACATTGGTAATCATTTCTACCTACATTTCAGTAATTTTATCGTTAGAATGTTTGCTCCATATCTAAATTTTGATTCAAACGCTCTTTTTTTTTCCTTTTACTTTTTACATTCTATTGGGCTAATGATCCATAACAAATAAAAAGAACACTTTTTGTCATTAAAAAAAACATTTTGGTAAACAAACTATCGCAACTTGTATATAACTTCAATGTTAAAACTAATGATTAATTTTTGCATACCTTTCTTAATTTTTTTGACCAAAACACTCTTCTTAATTTGACATGTATAATACAACCAATACACCAATAAAAACAGATAAACACAAATGTTTTGACGTATTCGTGCGTGAACAAGTGCTATTTTTAACTAAAAAAAAATAAAACCACAATTTTAGTGGGGAAAAATAATTTTTGGATACGTCTCAAGATGCATAAATATAGGCTACTTTCTATTTTTAAAGCTGCAATTAGACAACATAGAAACTTGTTTTTCTATTGTATTTACTACTCATCCCTTTGCTACTATTATTCTAGGAGCATTCTAATTAATTAACCTTTGTTTCATGTGTTATTATCAAATTTATCATTACTTATGTGTCATCATGAGTGTTTTTCTCGTAGACTTTAGTGAAAAATCTTTCTTTACCTAGACTAATTACATGTTATGTTATGCCATTGGTCATTTAACTTTCGTGTATTACTGCATACTATAATTGGTTTCTATGGATTATGCATGTCTCTTCTAATTAATATATCTCTTTATATTTTATTTCAATCTAATAATATTATTAGGCAAGTAGTCGACCGACCTCTTATGATGTCACTAAACTTATTATGAAAATAATATATCATTATAACGTTAAAATATATATATATATATATATATATATATATCATCGCAACTCACAGGTCAAACCGGTTGTGTTAATATGACTGGTTAAGAAGTAGAAATCCGGTCATGTCTTAAGTTTGATCTTTTTCATCATGGTCATGTTTTTTCTATTGTTTTGGTATGTTACATTTCTGGTGCGTATTTATATAATGCAATTTGTATATGAATTTTAATCATATAGCACCTACCGCAATCTGATCTTTTGACTGATTGGACAATACCAATTTACAAATTTCATTTAATTCCTTAGCTTAAACACCAAGACTCTAAAATTAAGGAATCAAAATCTCAATCACGCTGCTATTCGATCAGGTTAATTTACAAAGTTAATATTTTTTTCTATATGTTGATTTCTTAATTATATTACTTCCGTAATTTTAAAATTGGCAACTAAAAGTTAGGAATTCATTCGTTTTGATTGTGGCGAGAGAATATTATTTTTTCTCTAATCTTTCGTAACCAAAACCCTATAAGTGATCCTTATATATATCCACGGTTTGACAAGCATCGACATCATAACATACTATTTTTCTACCTAGCAAAAAAAATTGTCATTTATTTCATCTCTCACTTGAAGCCAAAGAAGTCTATGTGGAAAATTAAAGTGAAAGTTATAAAACTTATATTTGTATTTTATTATTCTATTGCCTATGTTTCGTTTTATTTTATATTGATAATTTATATTATGAAAACAATAATTCTATTGCTTTTGTTTTGTTTTATCTTAAATTCATAATAAATTTATATAAGTTTTGCTTATTCTTATAGATTTATTTCCATAAAATATATTTAAACTGCACCAATAAATTAATCTATATAGTTTTAAAGTTATATTTTTTTTAATTCCATGAGTCCGTGCCTGGTGCAAATTACCACCTAATGTTACATTATTACAGATAAAGTTTTGTTGACAAAACAAACAAAGTATAGAATGCATGTCCTAAAAAAAACAAAGTATCCATTTATTTTTGATAATATCAACATCCCATGTGCCGTAATTTTCTGGCCTTTCCTCTCATATACTTTCACTTTATTCCTTATATTTTATTTTAAAAAAATATCAAGAGGCAGGAATATAAATATTGAGGTTTTGGTGGGGAAATGAGGTACCCTAAGACTAAACACAAGGGGTAAGTTGTTGCGTCAGTGAATAGTGACTAATATTGATCCCACACTCTGACCTTCTTTCTCTTGTCTCCCATGCTTCGCTATTTTGTCCTCTTTTAGTGTTTATCAATTGGTTTTATTCAAGGTTCGAAATAGCGCTAGGCGTGAATCGGACAGTTAGCATGTGCCTAGCGAGTTAGCAAAATCTCGGAGTTTACTAGGGGATTAATATGGCATTAGTTTATCATATTATAATTTTATTCATATTAAAATTTTAAAATTTAAGGTAATATATTTAACGATGCGAATGAGAACAATGTTTTTTCACAGCTAGAATGGTAAATGCACTCTTCTAAAACTACCAAGGGACAAGTTTGATACCTTTCCTTCATGTATTTAGACTTTTTTTACTCATTTATATTAAATAAGGGCATAAACATAATTTTTGAATCTTCTTCTTCCTGACCTAATTATTTTCCTGCGTGCCGTCACTGTTATCATGAAAGTTTCTATCTATTTTTTTACTAAATTAACTCGTTTAGTTCACAAAATCAACTCGACTTCTACTTAAAAACACTAAATCATGCGTTTAATACACGTTTTTGACCCAAAAAACAACAAAGTTTGAAGATTTTTTTTATTTCCGCGTTTTTCCTCGAATTGGATAAAATCTCCACGGTTCTTCACCGCCTACCGCGTACTTGGCGAGTAAATGGCCTCTGCAGCCGCGTTTTAGAATTATTCAAACTGATTGTCAAACTCCAAACAAATAAATACATCATTATCACTGCTGTGCTTGAATTATAAATTTAATTACACAATTGATAATTTCATTCTTCATGTTAAAATGAGCTTTCTCTAAATTAAGATATACTTTGCAAATCAAGTTATTACGGTGGCTATAATTGTATAATCACCATAATATTTTCTAATGATTTAATTAAATATTCAAATTTTAGCAAAAAAAAATTAAATAAAATGTTAGTTTTTTCGGTAATGCGAATAAATTGTGATTTTATGAAACAAACTAAAGAAGTAAACACCATCATACTCATCACCTACTCCGGTCTGCATTTTCGTACATAACAAAACAAGTACGTAAATACTGCAAAACCAGGGCTCTCCTTATGCAACCAAGCAACAAAGAGAAATGTGTTGGTCAAGTGAGGAACACAAAGAACAATGTAAAGTATGACAAAAACCAACAAAAGAAAATTTATCATATATTAGACATTCTTTGTCTAATTCTCCAATGTGAGATTTAGTTTGTTATCTCACATTCTCCTCATCAAACTAAGGATCACATTCATCTCGTGTTCCACAATTGACTTCCAGAATCTTTTGACTTGATCTCCGCCACACACCTCTCATTCCTAACTCATAGGATACCATTCATCTCTCGAAGGGTATATTGGTCTTTTGCATATTTCTCGTCAACCGCTCTGATACCAATTGTTGGGATTGTGTGAGCCCATGTCCAACTCTATATTATATGATTAGTATGATATTGTCCACTTTGGGCCTAAGAGCGCTGGCCCGCATGAATTTACTTTTGGGCTCCTTTCCAAAAGGCCTCGTAGTATTAAAGTTGGACATCTCTTTATATATTAGACACTCATTGTCTAATTCTCCAATGTGGGACTTAGTTTGTTATCTCACGGTTTCAATAGCTGAACAGATTGATTCCATTTTGAATCTGATAATGGAAAACCTTCTCGGTCAAGCGTCATAAGCTCAAGAGAATCACAGATACGCCAAATATTTCAGACAGCTGAGCTTTATTGGCCCACCCATATCCAATCTGTAAAGCGCAACCACGAGACCTGCCACGACCTCGAGCAGAAAACGAGTCCGAAAATCCAATAAGCTAATAACAACGACTAACCTCATGTCCAGTTTTTCGACAATGTGGGCACAAGTAAGATGCACGACCACAAAACTAAGAATTAGAGAGAGAAACTTGTGATGAGAACCTCACAACGTTAGGAAAAAATTGAGAGGTATACGAGTAATGCTCTGTAAGCTCAGGAAAAAGGAGCTTGACGGATTGTGAAACAGAGGACGTGTTGCACATACTGTTGGATGTGTAACTTGCTGTTACAAGTCAATTATGCGACGATGACGTGTCGATCACTCATTGGGTCCAGGAGATTACTTTGGCGTGAAGCAAATAAGATCTGGAAGATTTAGGCTTATCATAATATTAGGAAAATAAGATATTGTGTTAAGGGTATTTAACCTGGTTACTTTGGGTAGATCTAGGTTAGCCATTTAGATTGAAAAAGCTTGAGCAAGAGAATTGTTCTTGGAAGCTTAAGAAAGACGAGTGACTTGTTAGTGCAGCTCGTGCTTTCTGTTTCGTGAGATTAGAAATTGGTCCGTCTCTAGTCGAGTGTGACTGAGAGTAATTCGGATTAAACAGATCTAGGAAGATTGTTTAACAGATTTCTAATATACAAGAAAGAGTTCTTGATATCTCGTGTTTCTGTTCCAAATACTGGTAGTCTCTGAACTTTCATTTGGTATCAGAGCAGGAAACCTCTATGGTATCATACACTACTGACAGGTTGAGATCCTGCGGATTTCATGGACACCATGAAGGAACTATTAGGGATTCAGAAACCTATCATGCTGGACAGCTGTAACTTCGGTCATTGGAAGGCAAGGATGTGACAACTGATTAGAGGAATTGATAAGGATGCTTGGACCGCAGTAGAAGAAGGTTGGTCTGTTCCTATGATGATGACATAAGACAAAACTTTGGATCCTAAGCCAAAGTATAGGTGGACTGATCAAGAGAAGGCAGCATCGAAATTCAACTCTAAAGCACTCACTGCGATCTTCTCTGCAGTTGATCTGGATCAGTTCAAAATCATCCAAGGTTGTGAATATGCTAAAAAGGCATGGGACATTTTGGTCAATCACTTTGAAGGAAATACTAACGTGCGGAGAACAAGAATTGACCATTTAGCTTCAAAATTTGAAAACCTTCGGATGGGTGATGATGAACCAATTGACGGATTCATCTCAAAAATCAGTGAACTTGCTAGCGAAGCTTCAATTCTTGAAAAGAAATATGACGAGCATGATTTGGTGAAGAAGCTGCAAAGATGTCTACCTCCACGGTTTGAGGCATATAAGGCAGTACTGGATATAGCCGTTAATACTGATTAGATGAAATTTAACCAACTGTCTGGTATTTTGAAGGTTCACAATCTGGAGAAAACTAATCGAACCTCAAACTCTCAAAAGAGTATCGCGTTTGTAGCTGACTCTAAAGAGCAGGATCGAGTCACTAAGGTTGAAGAAAACTTAGGATTTATGTCGAAACTTCAACAAGTTCATCAAACGAATGGAGAAAGGAGGAAATCGCTCTAACTCACTGTTCCAGAGAATGAATCAGATCGTAACAGCTCTAGGCATGATTCAAAGAACACTAAGAAAAAAGAAGTTGCAATGCCATGAATGCGAAGGTTTCGGGCATTACCGCAATGAGTGTCCTCTAGCTAAACGAAAAGAGCTGAAGTGCATTGACTGTAAGGGTTTTGGTCACACTCGAAGTGAATGTCCTAACAATCTAAAAAAGGACAAGTCACTCATGTGTTTCAGTGATACAGACTCAGAGAGTGATAGCGATGGAGACGAGCTACATATAAACTTCATGGCACTTGTCTGTAAGGAAGAAGAACCAAAACTAAGTTCAGCCGTGGAAGAGGATGAAGATGATTTCAACCACGATCTTGAAATAGAATACAAGTCTCTGTTTGACAAATTCGCAGAACTTAGTCATGAGAACTTGCAACTACTGAAAGATAAGGCTATGCTAAAAGCTCAGGTGAACATCCTGGAATTGGAGAAACCCTCTGAACATGATGCTGAATTATCAATACTGAAAGACTCGGATCAAGAGATGATGTCACTAAAGAGAGCAATGACTGAACAAGAAAGGGTGCAAAAACAGTTTGAGCTGAAAATATCTCATCTGAGTGATCAACTAACCAAGGAGATGGACAAGAGCAAACTGCTGGAAAACCAACTCGCTGATAACCTCAAGAAAGTGAGAATGCTCACGACCGGCACCACAACTCTAGATCATCTTCTCACCGTTGGCCAGTGTCCTAGTAGCAATTGGGGATTAGATTTTCAAGGTTCTACATCCAAATCTGCTGAAGAAACCGTCTTTGTGAAAGGAGGTTTGAAAGGAAAAGAAGTCAAAATATTGGATGAGATTCAGGCTGATAATCTGAAAGGTCGAGATCCGAAGAAGAAACCTACTACTCGACGAGGAAATGGGTGTCACTTCTGCGGAAAACATGGACATAACGTCAAGTATTGTTACTTTCGTAAGTATCAGTATCAATGAGCCTGGAGAATGAACCTTTGTCTTATGGAACCATCCTTGTATGGTCATGTCTGGATAGCAAAGCGAGATCTGTACCCGAACTACAAACAGAGAGCCCCGACTGTCTCACACAATAAGAAGAGTGAAACACGCACGAACACAGAACAGCCTATCGTTTGCAACTTCGCGAGATTGTCCACTGAAACTAAATTAGTTAAGCAACGTCGCTTACACAAGTTCAGATTCCAACTCACAGTTTGATACACTGTGGTACTTTGATAGTGGCTGCTCAAAACACATGACAGGAAATCAAGATTTCTTTTAGAAGCTCGGGTACCTCAAAGGAGGCAAAGCGACATTCGGTGATGGTACGAGGAGTGAAGGAACTGGAAAAAAATGTTCTACCTAGACTCATTAATGTATTTTATGTGGATGGCCTTAAGGCAAATCTCATCAGTGTTAGCCAACTTTGTGATGAAGGGTTATAAGTTATCTTCAACAGCACAGAATGTCGAGCAGTCGATGCTAAAGGGAATGTGGTTCTAAGCGGAGTGCGATCTGGAAAGAACTGCTACATATGGAAGCCATCACACTTGTGTTACACGGCAAAAGAGTCTAAGCTGGATCTTTGGCACAAGAAGCTTGGACAAATGAACACAAATGGTTTGACACGGCTAGTGAATGCTGAGGTTGTCAGGGGAGTCCCAGAACTTGAGAAACAAACAGACACCGTATGCGGAGGGTGCTGTCAAGGGAAACAAGTTAAGGTTCAGCACAAGCAGATTTCTGAAATCAGATCCAAGGGAATACTGGAGCTAGTGCATATGGATCTTATGGGACCTATCACGCCAGATAGTGTTGCTGGTAAAAGATATATCTTTGTCCTTGTAGATGATTTCTCTCGATACACTTGGGTAGACTTTCTGAGGAATAAATCAGATGCATTGGAGAGTTTTCGCATTCTGGCCCTACAACTTAAGCAGGAGAAAGGCGGCATTGTGCAGATCAAGAGTGATCATGGAGGGGGGTTTCAAAATGAAGAATTTGATAAGTTCTGTCACAGTCAAGGAATCCAACATAAGTATGCAGCCCCTAGAACTCCTCAACAGAATGGAGTAGTGGAAAGGAAGAACAGAACTCTGCAGGAAATGGCGAGAGCAATGCTTTGTGGAAACAGTGTTCCATCTGGTTTTTGGGCAGAGGCTATAGCTACTGCATGTTACGTTATCAATCGCGTGTATGTCAAGCCAAACACAAAAACTACCCCATATGAAGTGTTCAAAGGAAAGGCTCCAAACCTCAATCATATGCATGTCTTTGGTTGTCTATGCTACATCTTGAATGATAAAGATCATCTTGGAAAGTTCGATGCGAAAAGTAATGTTGGGATGTTTCTAGGATTTTCAACGAATAGCTCAGCGTACAGAGTATTTAATCAACGCACTAAGTTCATTGGAGATAACGTAAACGTTGTGTTCGATGACAGTATTGGTTTCTATCAAGCTCGAGTCACTCAGAACATTGAATGTGTCACACAGCCGGCTTCAGCATCCTCAGAAGTAAAAATTAAAAACGAGTCAGAAGAAGAGGATGATCAGACCGGGGAACAGCGTGTTGACCTGGATTGAGCCAAAGTGCATAAGAATCATTCGTCTGCCGATGTGATTGGTGGAGTGTTTGACGAGAGGGTCACAAGGAAGAAACAGATTGACTTCAAAGAAATGGTCAAGCTTGCTTGCTTCGTGGTGGAGATGAACGAACTTGAGTGTTTTGTATCCTTGATTGAACCTAAAATGTTTCAGGAAGCACTGAACGATGAGTTTTGGACAAAGTCTATGCATCTGGAGCTTGAGCAGTTTGATCGTTTACAAGTATGGGAGCTAGTTCCACGACCTGAGGGTGTGAACATCATTAGGACTAAATGGATCCACAAGAATAAGACTGATGAAATTGGGAATGTAGTCAGAAACAAATCCAGACTTGTGGGACAAGGCTACACACAAATTGAAGGTGTGGACTTTGATGAGACATTTGCTCCGGTTGCACGACTTGAGTCGATCAGACTGTTGTGCGGAATGGCATGCAATTTGCGGATTAAGCTATATCAAATGGATGTGAAAAGTGCTTTTCTGAATGGTGTGTTACAGGAAGAAGTATATGTCACATAACCGAAGGGTTTCGAGGATCCTCACTTCCTCGATCATGTCTACAAACTCAAGAAGGCACTGTATGGGCTTAAACAGGCTCCTCGAGCATGGTATGACCGACTGACAGAGTTTCTGACTCAGGCTGCGTTTCAACGAGGAGGAGTTGATAAAACCTTATTTATTGGAGAGAATGGAAGTGACATACTTATCATTCAAGTCTATGTTGATGATATCATATTCGGAGGAACCTCTTAAGACATGGTTGATGAGTTTGTAAGAACTATGACCAAGGAGTTCGAGATGAGTATGGTGGGCGAGTTAAGCTATTTTCTTGGACTGCAAGTCAAACAACTTGATGATGGAATCACGGTATCACAAAGCACATATGCTAAGAATCTTATTAAAAGATTTGGGATGCAGACGAGTAAGACATCATACACTCCGATGAGCACAACTACGAAATTATCACGAGATGATGATGGGAAACCGGTCGATGAAAAGCTGTATAGAGCTATGATAGGGAGTCTGCTCTACCTTACTGCAAGTCGACCTGATCTGTGTCTGAGTGTAGGTATCTGTGCGCGATATCAAGTATGTCCCAAGGAATCACATATGAATGTAGTTAAACGCATTATAAAATATGTGAAAGGTACGCTGGACTTTGGTCTACATTATACCTTTGAAACTAACGTGAATCTTGCAGGGTTCTGTGATGCTGACTGGGCAGGATGTCTGGATGATAGACATAGCACATCAGGTGGATGTTTATTCCTTGAAAATAACTTGGTAGCGTGGCATAGCAAGAAGCAAAACTGTGTTTCTCTCTCTCTACCGCCGAGGCTGAGTATATCGCCCTAGGAAGCTGTTTCACTCAGTTACTTTGGATGCGACAAATGCTCGTGGACTATGGTATTATTTCTGACCCTATGCTAGTCCATTGTGATAATATGAGTGCCATAAATTTGTCTAAAAATCCGGTTCAGCATTCGCGTACCAAACATGTTGACATTAGGCATCACTTTGTGAGAGAGTTGGTGAGATGAAAATTGTCATCTTGGAGCATGTACCAATGAAAAGACAACTGACTGATTTATTCACCAAACCTCTGGATTATAAAGCATTCCTCAGCCTTCAAAAGGCCTTGGGAATTGTGAATCTCTAAATAAGTCATGTCAGAAGAAGAGAGCCCTTGTACATATGTGTTACTACATGTTACTGCGTCATCACCACTCTAAAACCTTGAGGCAACAAGTTCAACTGCATAACCTGTTTCGTCTATCCCCTAAACATTACAGTCTTTTGATTGCTGATGAAAGACACTCATCTTGGATCAGGATGCTGCAACATTTTCGGTCTGAGTATTGATCACTGTCTGGATTGAATGAGGAAACACAGCAGAGACTGAGTGAAACAAGGAAGAGGAGAAAAAGGTGTAATATCTCACACACTCACAATATTGATTAATACAAGAATGAATCAAAATAAGTAAATCCTGGAATAATGGATACTCATTTTGGAGCTGGATGTCGCAACATTTAGTCTCTGATTTCGATCACTGTTCGGACTAGGCAGAGTTGATGTTGACTCGTTGGGATAGCTCAGCTTGGAGCAAGGTGTAGCCCCACTTTGACTCTAATATTGATAACTATTTCACTCAGTTGAGGTGACAAACAGACTCTTGTAGAAACAACAAAAAGTATATTATTTCGGTCGAGATGAAGGGACAAACTCGCAAGATGTATACACTTTGTTTCCGGATAATACAAAGTGATGTGATGTAGGGGTTAAGATGTGAACGATTTACGCGGAATGATCTTGTCTGTGACAGCTACTCGGCTGAGAAACAGCTACAGACTTGGGTTGTCCTCACTGATTTTGCCTAAAGTTTCCTTTTGGTGACTTAAGTACTGGTAGGAAGCAACCGTTAGCTCTCTTATGGACACAAAAGGCATCTATGAGTATGCCCTGCAGCAAGTTGTAAAAGTCAGTGTCTGTCAGTTGATGCATTGCTCACTAGAGTTATGATGATCGGTTACACTAACTCTCTCGCGAACATAAGTGATGCTATCACATGGTTTGAATAAATTTTGATCTTGATTTGAAACTTTAAGTTATTGTTAATCCTTTATGGGTAATATCTTTTGGGCTTTTTTTTGTGTTATTAACAGGCCTTATAAGTGTGATTAGGGTTTGCATTTGTGACTTAAAAGGAATCGGCTAGCTCAAGTGTCACACTTCCCTTCTCTTGGCCGATACACTCTCTCACCAGCGACATGCAACCAGCAAGAAGAAGCTCGCGTCTCTCTAAGCTCAAGCCAGCTGAAACCTATCCTCTACAAGGCTCAATCTCAGCCTCGATGAACTCTCACGACATTCCTTCGGGATCGAGATCTTCCTCTCGCAAGCGGCTTCGTCATCGTGGTTCAGCGGTTAATACCTCACCTCCCCTGGTGCATGTTGAGCTAGAGGTCAAATCTCTCTCGGAAGATGAATCCTCCGATGACAACTCCGATCCTCCTCTAGTTGCGGCTCTAACCCCGGAAAATCAAACTAAAGAACAGAGATATGAAGAGAGTCGAAGCGTCTATCAAACTAAGGCTCAACACTACCCCGAATTGCTGCGACCACCAAGACTTCCAATGACAGCCAAGTTCATCTCGATGGTGGCGGCTGATAGGTTCAAGGATCTTCGAGGAAGGAAGTTCATCACTCAGCAATGTATCTCCCTCACGGACGACAATCTCTCCGATGTACTGAAGGTTGTTACCGAAGCTGGTTTGATCCACACTCTCACTGATATCGATCCGTTTCAGCCAAATGTGGTAAGAGAGTTCATTGCTAATCTTCCGGATACTCAAGAACGAGATGACGGAGTAGCTGTGTATGTCCGAGGTTCGCTCGTTGATTTCTCTCCGAGCTTGATTAATGTTGTTTATTGCATTCCTGGGTTTGAAGAAGATCCTAACTGGATGGATGAGAACATGGATGAAGTCTGTGGCTTTCTCACTGATGGTAGAATAAGGCGATGGGAGAACATGAGCTCGAAATTTCTCACAGCAACAAATCAGTTTCTCTACAAGCTGGTATGCTCAAACTTGATTCCTAGTACGAACTACACGTCTATGAATCAGGAGCGTCTCAGGTTCGTCTACATTCTTCATCATCATGAGGGTTTCGACTTTGGGAAGCTGGTTTACGAACAGATCTTGACCATGGCAGCGAACACCAGGATAGATAAGACGCGTCGAATCATGTTCCCCACTTTGATCCAACAAGTTATCCTCTTTCAGCGCGTGATACCTCCTGACACCCGCAATGATGAGTTCACTGGACTTCCTACGTTGGTTGTCAAAGACATAAAGGCAGGTCGAGGTACTGGAGCAGACTCAAGCACTGCAAGTCTCGAAGAGGACATCGATCGCACCATTGCCTTAAAGCCATTCGAGTTTGCCTGATGAGTAAGGGAGTAGTACAGTTTCTATGTTTTTGGGTGTTGCTTGTCTAACAAATATGTTTTTATCTTAATGTGCACCTACGCAGGGGGAGACTATGTGCCACATCCAGGGGTTAGTCAAGCTGAGGAGCACGATGGAGATGATGAAACCGAGGAGGAGGATGAAAATGACTCAGAATGATGTTTATGTTACATCTGATCTTTCCTTGAAACTCTGTTTTTAGTGTTTTCTATCTTAAGACATCTAAAACTTTGACTCTATGTATCGGATGTGTTCTATGAACCTTGTTTACGTTTTTTCTTTGAAGGATAATGGTTCAGTTCATGTGTTGTGGTTTGATTGGTCTAGATAGCTTTTGGTTGTGTACATCTGTGCTATGATTTGTCTTACTGCAGATTGCTTAGGTTGTCACATTGAGATAAAAAGGGGGAGAATATAAGCTCAGGAAAAAGGAGCTTGACGGATTGTGAAACAGGGGACGTGTTGCACATACTGTTGGATGTGTAACTTGCTGTTACAAGTCAATTATGCGACGATGACGTGTCGATCACTCATTGGGTCCAGGAGATTACTTTGGCGTGAAGCAAAGAAGATCTGGAAGATTTGGGCTTATCATAATATTAGGAAAATAAGATATTGTGTTAAGGGTATTTAACCTGATTACTTTGGGTAGATCTAGGTTAGCCATTTAGATTGAAAAAGCTTGAGCAAGAGAATTGTTCTTGGAAGCTTAAGAAAGACGAGTGACTTGTTAGTGCAGCTCGTGCTTTCTGTTTCGTGAGATTAGAAATTGGTCCGTCTCTAGTCGTGTGTGACTGAGAGTAATTCGGATTAAACAAATCTACGAAGATTGTTTAACAGATTTCTAATATACAAGAAAGAGTTCTTGATATCTCGTGTTTCTGTTCCTAATACTGGTAGTCTCTGAACTTTCATGCTCTAGTGTCTTTCTTCCTACAAAATCAAATAGTATAAATCAGACAAAGAAGGTGAGGAAGACATAGCCAAAATATTTAATATTGTGGTAATGAACACCATCAAACTCTATTTGAAACTATGATATGCACTTTTGTCACGCCTTGCGATATGTGAAAGTTGCTGAGCACAAAAACCCTTCCCACAACAAGAAGAAGGAAGAGGATCACAGTCTTCCAAATCATCCCACATACGCTTCAGTTTCCCATAGTAAATCTGAATAGTGAGACCTTCTTAATTATTTGGAACTATGAAAAAGAAATCATAGTTCATAGAGTTCTGCATTATTCCTGATATAGAACATTTCTTTCAAGCCTTGTCATAGATCCTAGACAGTGTCATAAAAAGAAATAAAAGAACAAAGCTTGGGATCGATCGCGTTGAGAATCCAAGCTACCAAAATAGAGTTTATGATTCTCCACAACTTGTAATGGTTGGTTCTAGTTGAAGGACATTTAAGGAGCCCATCAATAAATTTCAGCTTGTTTTTGGCATGCAATGCGTTCCACATCATCTTTGTCCATCGTTCATAGTTTGTTCCATTAAGGGTCACTGTGGAGGAAGATAGTATTCAGATAATATACCACAATGATCGCTTTATTAGATGTATTTTCAATGGATAAAATATCGAACGTGATAACAAAAATTTTAAGAACATTGGGCTCAAATCTAATTGAACAAGAACACAATAAACAATAGGCTTCTGTGAAACAATGATCTAATACGAGCAATTGGCTCGAGATCACCAAAGTAGATCGATGAGAAAGATAAAAGAGAAATTCATTAATAGGCAATAATTATTTTTAGGGTTTTGGCTCATATACCATATCAGAATACGAGTGAAAATATGTATGTAAAATGTGTCTTATGTTGTTTTTGTATATGAAATTGTTAAAGTGTTAATGGTAGAATTGGTAAAATATTGTTTTTGACTCCACTAAACGAGGGTTTGATTGCCACCAGTGACTCCTCATTTATTATTAATTTTTTTTTGAACTGATTCTCCAATTTTAAGTTTTTGACAAAAGATACAGATAAGTATTAGTAACGGAAATTAAACAACAACAACAAACAACAGAAACTACAAACAACAACCATGGAACGAACCAAGAGCAACACAACACAAGCGACTCCTCATTTATTTTGACACTGATTAAATTCACACATGGGTCTGCACCTTGTATATACGTATCAGGTAATGAGCTTGTTTCATATACCTAAGCCATTATATCAGTTTGTATAAGTTTGGTGAATCGTGCTACTTTTACATCATGCCAAAATAAGAATCAGCACAAGAGTTTATTGTCTTTTTAGGAGCTGAAGATATGGTGGTTTTCTTGGCGTAAGTTTTTTTTTGTTGGCAAGATTTTCATTAAGCCCAATGGGTGGGCGGGCATGAAAATGAAACAGGTACAAAGAAAATTTAAAGAAGCCCAACAACAGAGATTTAGGTAAATCTATAAAAGAGAAGTTCTTATAAAAACTGCCACTTAGTTTTCAAAAGTATTTACACTTTCGTGCCACCTAAAATTAAACGATCTATGTTTAAATAATCTTTGTCTTTTCCATGTATTTATTCATTTCCTAAATTAATTATAACCCTTAAACTCGCTTTGCATTTCAGCGTCATTTTATCTATCATTATCTATACTATTCTAACTTTAACTTTTATTAAAGTAAAATCTCTAATATCACGACAAGAGTTTTATATTTTAATCGTCACCACAAGAGTTTATATTAATCATCATAACCAAACATTATCGTCAACTCTATGTATATTATTCCTCACCCTTTGCTTAATTAATCTGCATCATACGCAAGGTTATATAACGCACCTCATGGAGAAATTGCATGTTACAACCATTTTTCATAACACCTTAAATATTTCAACGAACACAAAATCAAAATAGATTAATAATTAATAGAAAAAAACTTATTTAGTTTAATTAAAAATATCGAGATTTCGAAAATCAGTTACGTATACCAACAATAACTTCTAAATCAGCTAAATTTGTTTATAAGATATTCATTTTCTCTTGAATTTAGGAACAAACAATTGTATATATTTAAATCGGCTAATGAATAAATCAATTGACAGAATATTCGAACAAACAACTATAAAATCTTAACCTTTCCTATTTTGTTGGTTTCACTACAGTATCACAATAAATAGAATATTTATTCTAGTAAAATCAATCGTAATATGTCTTGCAAAGGTGGTTAAGAGATATCATATACTCTAGGGTTTCAAATCTCCACTATATATACTTCCACATGTATACCTACTCTCTACATACTTTCTATCGCTTATACAAAAACAGTGTCAACTAACAAACGTCGTTTTTCTTTTCTTTTTTAGAGAAAGGGCTCAACAAACGTTTTTATAACCCAACATGGTGGCTTTAGCATGTCAAACTGATACAAACTCATAGTTGTTTGTATGACAATTGAGTAAATTTTATTATACAATTGTCGGTTACAAATGAATATTCATATTATTTAATATAGAAAATAATTGCACCTTGATTTCATCGTCATTTACTGAAAAACAATAGGCTCTCTAAGGGTTTCCTATTCTTTAGTATTCTTTAGTTTCTCTTTGTAAATGGATGATGTACCTAGATTAATAAATTTGAAATTTTATCAAAAATAAAAAAATATAGAAAATAATTGGTTTCACTTATATATATTAATAATTAGTCAAATTTGTATTATAATTTTTATATATATAGTTTATCATGGTGCAAGATCATATTATTACATTATTACTAAAATAAAAACAAATAACCGCACGATTGCACGGTTCTAGTTTTTTTTTTTTATCAAACTTTACTTCATTAACTTAAACGTTTAAAACTCCATTAGAGGAGGAGGTGTTACAACATAGGAAGGCATCACAAGCCAAAGAATTTGCCATAGCATAAGCAGAGCCGGTCCCAGTATTTATGAGACCAGAAGCAAATATTAATAAAATGGCCTATAAATTAGTTGATTCTAATATTTTTTAAAAAGTTAAAGAGGAAGGATCGAACCTACTTCCTCTTGTCCACATAAGAGCATCGCAACCATTAGTGCTGTAGAGAACTTTTGTAAAATTTGTGGCCGCTAATTAACATAATCTCACGGCGGCCGGAAGCACAAGCTTCTTCCGCTTCCGTCCAGGGCCGGCACTGAGCATAAGCACAACAACAAACAAAGTGAGCATATAAAGCAACAAAGGAAAAGATAAAGGATCGAATAGCGAGTAAGATCCGGTGAACATCGAATGACCAACTCTCTGAAAGAAGGTTAGTGAGTTCTTGACAGTCTACCTTGTAAACAAGCTTAGAGATACCCGTTGATATGATCACAACCAAAAGGGTTAGACACACTGCAACAAAGGCAGAGAGGTCGTAAATCCGAGAGGTAAAACCTTGTAATACCGGTGAGTCTTGAGTATCCGAATACAAGTTCGTACACGAACTAATGAAACGGAAAACTTCCATTGACAACACTTCCATTGACAACACAATGCTCCCTGCAAGACTATCATCCAAACCAAGTGAAAGATTTTGAAGGTAAGTAGGTTCCATAACGGAAAACACTAGGCTATCAAGGCCCAAACTACTTCGGTTCAATGTAAAGAAGCAACTACTATCACATTTCTTTCCCAGCTGCCACGAATGGGGAGAAAATAGCAACAATGCATCCACTGTTACAACACAAACCAACACATAGTTAAAAATAGCAACAATGCATCCACTGTTACAACACAAACCAACAATGCGTCCACTGCCACGCGCGGTTCTAGTTAAAATTTAAACTTAAAGCAAGCGGCAGATGAGATAACGCGTCAAGGAGAAGCCATCCCGAGACACATAGCACACACGTGCCCTTCTCAGAATGAAGGGCAAGCTCGGTCGCTAAAGAACTCCTCCGCCACAGTTCTTACTTTTTTGCCTGCATGTCTCTTCGTTCTCCATCGTATCACAAGCTTCAATCTTCAGTACCAATTCAAGCAGTCTCTTCTCGATCACCATCCTTTCTTAAGCTTCAATCTTCCTCAATCATTCGACTAGAGCGCACCCACGTCTTCGGCGTATCTCAGACCCGAATATCTTTATCCGTCCACTAGGATCAAGCAAGTGCAACATCTAATCATAGAGAGCTACTTCTTTTAACTCCGACATCTAATCATAACTTTATTAATCAACCAAAACCTAGAGAATAAAGAAGAAAGTTGAAGTATTTTTTGGGCTTGGTTGAAGATCACTTCAAAATCAATTCCAAAATCGATCTCAGTATTTACAACAAAAAACAAAAGATTTGTGTCTCTTCTCTTCTTTTTTTTTTTTTTTTTTAAATCCACGTTACCACGATTGAGTCTCTGTTTCTAATTTCCATTTGTTTTTGTTTCAGCAAATAATACTTAGTCCATTCTGTTCCTAACATATAGGACCAGAGTAAGACACGTGCACTTTTTCCATTTCCCATTTCCTTCCTGTTTTGTTGGAACGTGTAGTTCCTTTGTTTCTATATAAGAAAAGCCAAAAAGAAATAAAAGGCAGATTGCATTTGCCTAAAGAAAACTCTTATTGTGTTCTTGTTTACACAATCTCTTAGTTCTGAAGAGGGACCGCATCAACCTGTGTCTCTTCTCTTCTAAAAGATAGAAGATGTGTTAAGTAGGGAGAGAGCATTTCTATCTCTACAAAGTAGAGAAAAGCCTCGCTTGTTCTTGGCGTAAATTAGTGTACACCCATGTATTTATTTTTGGGTTTGTTTCATTGTTAACCGAGATGTAGATTTTGACCCGTCTCTCAATGGTGGATATAATTTTTGTTTTACTTTTTTTTTGAAAAAATTGATTTTTATATTTATGTTATTTTTGTAACTTTAAATAAAATCACATTTAATAAATACTTTTAATCAAATAACCTATTTAAAATCCGTTAAACTCAAATTCGTAGAATATATTAAAATAAATAATACTTCCATAACAATATCAAATACACATAAAAATATACTCAGATTTTAAATTAGATAATGGCCGTATAATTAGGTACCAAATAGAAGATGGTTACATTATATATTTAGATGCTATCTTCTAGAGAATCTAGATGTAATTTTAAAATATGTTAATTGAAGTAATTATTAACCGACGATTTTAATGCTGTATATCACGCATTGTTCTCTATTTATTTAATTTTAGTTTTTGTTTGATTAAATAAGATATTTAGATGTAAATAGAAAAAAGTGAATCCCGATTATTATGTTCAAGTGGTGGGTTACATCCACAATATATAACTAGATTTTGACCCGCACGCTCGTGCGGGTGTATTTTTTAAAAAAATATAATGCTATTTTCTTTTTATGTCACTATTTAGAGTTGGGCAAAAAACTCGAATTCGAAGAATCAAACCGATCACAATCCGAATAAGTAGTACTAAATCTGAACCGGAATTGATTAAATATCCGAATTATTTAAAATTTTGGTATTTGAAGAACTGGAACCTAATCCGATCCGAACCGAAATATTTTGGGTATCCAAAATAGATTTATATACTTATATATATTAATTATTTTTAGATTTAATATATATAAAAACATCCAGAATATATATGATACTTTTAAGTTCACATAAATGCTTGAAAATATTTACAAATAGTTAAATGTAAATATCTTAAATAGTTAAAAAAATACTAAAAACTCAAAAAATACTTAAATAATTATTAATTATCTATCCAAATATTTAAACCAAACTTATTTAAATTGGTTATCCAAATCCGAACCAAATCCTCAAAGATCTGAACTGAATACGAAATCCCAAAAAGACCCGAGAACGAACCCGAACGCCCACCCCTAATCACTATTATATATCCTATATGTGTCATCATAGGTTACAAAATATGTGTTATCACATAATTAATTGTATTTTATATGTACCATCAAATAAGTAATTATATATATATTAATTATTTTTAGATTTAA
>NC_027751.1:36627603-36658255 GCF_000695525.1 Brassica oleracea var. oleracea
TTTTCGTATATTTTAAATCTGGGCCAGATAGATAGTTTCTTATAATATGATGACCTTTTAATTTTTCTTAATAACATAAGCCCATTATTTTTTTTTCTTAATACTACTATCCTTGTTTCCAAACAAAATTAATTTTTTAAAAGACTACAATTCATGTTTCCAAACACTCCACATTTTTTTAATAGTCCTATTTAAGTCTCCAAACACTCCAATTTTGTACTTGAGTTTTAATAAGATAGATTAGATGCAGTTAGTATTTTTAAGTGTAAATCGTTGAAAATAATTAATTAGACTAAACTTCTATCACTGGTGATGTTTCTAATTTAATACTCCTTCCATTCTTAAAATTAGTTCCAAAAAGATACATTTTTCATATTTTCAATGCATAAATTAAAAATTGTAAACTTCAAAAATATAATTGTATTTATTAAAATTTTATTAGTGAAAACTTGTGGGAAATAGTTGATGGAGTTAGTAGAATAGATTACTTCCAAAAATTTCTAATCCATTTTATGATCTTGGGCTAGATTAATGGGCTAAGGCCCATTTAGTTAATTTAGTTTCTCATTAATTTTCCTAATTTTCTTCAGATTTACCGATGCATTTGCTTGCTTTCGGTTACCCCTAATTTCCCAGGAAAAGATTTTCAGTCGTATCTACAAGATCATCCAGATTCAACCTCCCCAGATCTTGTGCAAGGTTAGTTTTTTCTTTTTCTTGAATATTGCTGAATCTGAAAGTAGCATGCGGCGTTCTGATTCTTGTTCATTTTGACCATGATCATGTTCTATTTCAAGCTTACGATATGGATCTCGCTCGTCTTCACGAAAAAATACTGAATTTTTTTTAAAAAAAAAGATGTTGTCGATTTCGATTTCAACTTGTAATTGTATGAAAATCGCAGATTTGATTTACCCAATTAGATAATTCTGGTCTGATCCTAAAGTTCGATGCTTTTGTTGATGAAAATTGATTACAGAATCAATCAGGATCTGTTCTGATGTTCACATTTGTCTGAATATATTTGATTAAACTAACCAAATTGGTCACTGTTTTTTGTGTGTGTAGTTTCGTTGAGCAGCATTGTTTAAAGATGTTCACAGAAGAAGTCTTGAAGAATGTTTTTCCATTGCTTGAAGGAGAAGATCTAGCAGCTTGTATGGGTGTCTGCAAACAGTGGAGACACATAGCAAAGGACGATTTTTACTGGAAATGTCAATGCGCCAAGAAATGGCCTTCCGTCTGCAAACGAACCAAACCGCCCACCGGAACATACTACAAGATGTTTCAAACGTTTAGCAAACGGAGGCTAAACCGTACCCTCCCTCCTCCAAGGCTCTCCTTCGAGAACTTGGAGTTCTTCGTCGACATTTGGTCCGAAGATAAACCGGTTTACTCCGGTTTAATTCCCGGTCTTGCGATGGAAACGGGAATCAAACCTTTACCATCAGGAATCAGCAACGTTCTTAGGACTCACTTAGCGAAACCTGATTACAAAATGGTTGTTCCCGCTGAGCCTAGATTCACTGTTCCGTTAAACCAGACGGTTAGTGTCTCTATGCTTGTGGGAAGGAATGATTCAGACAAGGTTGCTAGGATAATCAACCGGTCTGTCTTTGAGTATATCGACCGTTCGTCCTACCGGGCTCTTGCTTTTGAGTATCTTGACTTATCTCCTTATTACCCTTTTGTCTCGGGGATACGAGCATGGGTCTCTTTGCTTTTCATGGATGCTGAGGATATAAACGATGGGGTTCTCGACGTTTTTGGGATTCAGTTGGATTTCTGTGATGTTGCTGAGACTAAAGAAGAGGTTTTGTGGCTTCTTGATATGCTTGATTGGAAATGAAAACATGCATCACATTAGAGCTCTTACAGTTGTAACTCTGTAGGCACAAATGTTCTTTGGTCCTGTACTAATCTTTTTAAAACACACGCTATTTTTTTCTTTTTTTCGTTTAACACTAGTTTGATTTTGTTCTTTATAAATAATATACCGTTCTATATAAATAATCTAGTTCTCGTTTAATAGTAGACCAAGTCGTCTATATAAATAATCTAGATCTCGTTTAATAGTAGACCAAGACTTGTAGTCTACTACTTGTTTATGCAAGTGTTGTCGCTATGTTTTATTATTGTGTTTTTTTTATCGACTATTTTAATATACAAAGTAGAGATAGCGGTAAATAACTTCAACTTCTTTTTTTTGTATTGAAATTTTTTTAAATTTTACGTTTTAAAAAAGGCATTTTTGTTCTGCTTCCTCTCTCCATCTCTCTCTTAGGTTATTCAATTTCCAACAAAAGTTGGGAAGAGACTGTGAGGAGACTGTTCACGAACAGCATGAACCCTAATTTTTTTTTTTTAATAAAGAAATATGTATTTCACTCGAGATCATGTACATGAGTAGTTTTGTTTTTCATATTTTTAATAAATTATAAAATTAATTATAGTTGCAAAGATGCAGTAACTATCAACTCTAAAGGTTATTTGGTCTTTATGCACCTATTCACTACAAGAAAAGGAGAAATTTCCGTCGGAATGTCTAGAGAATATCATCTTTTCTTGTAGTGATTTCATCATCTGGTTATTAGGGGTGCGCAAAAAAACTGAATCGAACCGAGTCAAACCGAACCAACCGAACCGAAACCGATCCAAACCGAACCAAAGTCTATTTTAAACCATTTGGTTGCAGATTTTCCCAATCCGAATGGTTCGGGTTGGTTCGGTTTTAAACCGAACCCCGAACCGAATCGAGAAACCGATGTGTTTTTGTAATTATTTAAATTAAAAATATTAGTAATACAAATACACTAAAATTTTAATATCAAACCACGTATTTTCCATTTTCATTCATTAACATATATTCTTTTAACCTAATATGTATTCATCAACATATTTGATTTAAAAAAATAAACAAATCTGTATTTTTATATTCTTATATAGGTAAACGTGGATGTTAATGTAAACCTAAAACCTAAAGCAAATTTTATTAAAAACAAAAGTTTTTCTCCATATCGTCACATGGAAGATGATTCATTACAAGATTTTTTATAATGGTATAAAAGACATTACTAATGATGTTATTTTTTTTATTTTAGTTAACTTTTATTTGTTTTAATTTTTATATACTTTTTGTGACTTTTTTAAAGGTTTTGTTTCAATTTTATATTGAATTTAGTTTACATAGTTTATATTTACATAATTTATGTTTTAAAACATAATTTTTCTTCCAAAAAAAATAAACTAAGAAAAACCTAATTAAACTGATCCAAAAAAAACAAACTGAACCGAACCGAATACAAACCGAACCGAATATAAACTGAACCGAACACAAACCGAACTGAACCAAACCAAAGTAACTATGGTTTATTTCAGTTGGAAAAATATTAGAACCGAACTAACCAAACCGAACCGAACCGAGAAAATAACGGAAGTGCCCACCCCTATTGGTTATGAAAGAGAATTAATATAGTAATTACTTAATAAATGAGGGTTAATCCGAGTAATTTTCACTATAATAAAACTTCAAAAGGTTTATACTGTCAAAATAACTTAACTAGTTGTGATAATAACAAACACCGTGAAATGAAATATTTTCCTTGTACTTAGTCTAATTGGTGTGTATAACTTCTAAGTTTACATTGTGAGAACAAAATTATGGGAAAATAGGTATATGACTTTTCATTTTTCAGTAATCTTTCGATCTTGTCATTACTCAAACAAAGGGGCACTTACGAGAGTTTCTATATATAAGCTTCCAACCGGATGGATTGAAGTCTTAATTCGATATAAGACGCCGGAACTTGGTAGCATATGATTTGTACTATGTAGGATGTAGCCACCATGTCTCTACACATATAAGACTTGGGACTTGGGAGTGTGCGGTCGTGAGTTATAAGAAATGGAAAAACATAAACTTGGCAAAAAAAGCTGAATAGTTGGAATCAAAACGAGCGGAATGCTATGTCAAAAGACTAGTGATGTTGAAGTTAAACCAAATGCATGAATTCAACGCATAATATATTTGTAAAGGAAATCACATTTGTTTAGTGTTGTCTTTTTAATTATTGTAAATTTTGCACCTGATACATCTGTATAATTCTGTAGAGCTATAAGACATATAGCTAACAAATCTCAAACCAGTCTCCTAAAAGTTAATCCTTCCATCAAATGTCTGTTGAAATCCCCAATTATTTGGTGCAACATTCATAAATTGCTTAACAACCCCATCACTTGTTCTAACCATGAATGATAAACCTTGTCCGGTCAACACAATATTGGTGGTCCAGTGCTGTCCCCAATTCTTTCTCATGTTTATCCATCCGGTCGTGCTTCCTTTAATCTGCATGGCATTAATATCTCCGGCTCCTCCTACATTGTACGGCAAGATCATTAAGAAATAAGGGTTTCCGCTGGTTTCGAATTTGACACCACCGTTTTTCGTACAGGGAACACGTCTGTATCTAACCGGGACAACCCCAGCTTTGTACTTGGCGATCTTGAGGAACATTGGCATTGAGAGATCAAAATGTTTTTGTGGTGGGTTGCACCATATGTCTGTCGTCTTGGTGTAATTTGCTGGACATAAATTTGTAGCTGTGATTTTAATGGATCCGGGCAAACACCATTGTGGATCACGCGTGCACATGATCTCGTAACAAGCCCCGCACGTGTAGCCGTCGTTGAAGAGCGCCGGGCTCAACGCGGCCGTGGCTAGACCATAGCCTTGTTTAAATAGATCACCGTATCCACAAGCTCCCACTATTGAATATATAATGAAACTGTGAGTATGTAATAATTAATAAATATTATGTTTTATTTTTGCTTAGAAATATTATGTATTTGATTGTTTGTTTATTCTTGTTTTTGTTTTTTGCGTTTAACTACTGAAAACGCAATAACGAAAGGAAAAACTATGTTGGTGTTTGCGTTATACTACTTTGTAAGAATATTTTATGCAGAAAACTAACATATTTACTTTTGAAACTATATGATGATGCGATCACATATGCTGAAATTAATTTTATATATTAAAACAGAAGTCGTAACCTTGATTTATGTGTGATTTTTTTAAAAATTGACCTAATGAACATATTCCTAGAAAGTCATATTACATTTAATCTCTAATCTTATCATTTAAATTTTGGGTCAACCAGAAATTTTTATTGGGCTATCAATAATTGGATTTAAACAATAAATAATATCAATAATTGGATTTAAACAATAAATAATCCATTGGATTTATAGATAAATTAAATAGATATAATTTAATGTTGTAATATTATACCTCCTTATGTTAATTATTTAAATATTTGTCGATGTTAACTTTTAAAATTATACAATTTTTTTTTAAAATAACAAAAATCATATTATCTAACAATGATTAATCTTTAGTACCTTAAACCAATGAAAACAAATTTTAAACTATATAGTTTATTTTAAAAATTAAACAAAAACTAAATGTTTAATTATTTTTTCGATAATATAAATCTATGAAGCGAAAAGTTTAATTTTTTTAAAAAATTTTAAATTTGTGAAATGTTACAATATTTTTGAATATGACAATAAAACAATATTTTACTAATCTTTATATATATAGTTACGATTTTAATAGTGAAATAATAATCCTAAAATATATGTATAGAAGAAGATACAAATACATGTGAAAGTTTGAAACAATCTATTCAATGGAAAAATATACCGTAAACTTATTAAGTTTTAAAAATTGATAGACACATATATATTATAATATATACTAATTTAGAATTGAAAACAAAATGTTTATATAAAAATAAATGAAAACAAAAACTCGCGCGGTTGCGCGGATCGAGATCTAGTTAGCGTTTAAAAAAGACTGAGCCTATACGGTGTTGAATTAATCAAAAAGTTTCTTGTGCAAAAAAACAATTCTGAATATATATTTTCCGTGTATAATGTCACGAAAAATACGAGTCCGTAGCAATATTGAACCAGTGCCGCTAACGGAAGATATTAATTCAAAATAGAACAACAGTTTCATTAATCAGATTCTAAAAATATACTAGTAAATGAAAACTTACTTTGAGTGTCTCCACCATGGATGTCACCGTAAAATGTGGCTCGTGCGTCATACCAATCATTGTTGAATGTGTCGGTTCCGGGTGCCTCGGCTACATCACCAGCGGGTGCTTCGGCTCCATTACTGTAGGTCATGGGCACGAACCATATCGCTATTACCATCATCAGAACTTTTACATACATCATTTTTTCGAAGTTGAGTTTCATGCTTCTATCTCTTCTTAACTATAATTTTAACTTAAACTTGATTGATGACAAATATTAATGGGAACTTGTGTACATATATATATATATAATTCACTACACACTTTTCATGATTATGTCACTATAGGAGATAGATATGAATATACTGTAAATATATATTTTCCTTATTGTAGAGATACGCTCTGATACCATATAGAGTAGAGAGAATGTGTTTGAATGGAATATTACGATAGATGGTGATTACATGAGTTTATATACAGAGGATGGCTCTGAGCTTATCTCTACAATAAGGAAAAAATATATTTACATTATATTCATATATATCTCCTATAGTTACCATCGTGGAACGTTTACTGAACGATGAAGATTTACTACAAACACTAGGTAGTAGTAGTATACATGCAATGCCTTGCGCGGAGTAAAATGTAAAAATAAATAATTTAGTTTTATTTACATTTTACATCATTTTTTCAATTATACATGCAATGACGTTTTGTATCTTACGTTTTATATGATTTGAATTGTGAATTTTGTATATATATCATATTCTTGGGCTTTAGCTATGATGTATACAAATTGATGTCTGTTTGTCGGTATACTAACTGGCAATAGATTAACCTGACTGCTAGACACGATGGATGTATACAACTGGGGAAATCACCAGTTCAAAGAGATGGAGTCTCATACCTATTTTTCCATCCGATGATATCTTTAAGAGGACATGGATGGATGCCAGCTGAAAGGTTAGCATCAGACTTACTATGTAGTTGTGTAATTACTCTTACATAGTAACTTTAGTTTTTCTTACAAATAAACCATAACGCTAAATTCAATCAATTTTGGGTACTAAATAAAACTTCCTGAAACAACATTTTTGATCAAAATTTAAAGCAAAAACTCTGAAACATAGGGGCAAATTATTGGGATACGGTCGACTTAAAAAATTTAGAGAAAAGCATATGATACGAAAACTTACTCTACTATCCAATAAGACAATTTCAAAATTTCAATGGCTGCCATCACGAAGTATGTTAGTAAGATATCTTTATTGTTTGTATAGAGTATATGAGTAATAAACAGTCCTTACAATTTTGTTTAAGTAGAAGTCTTAAGAAGACCTAGAATACATGTGATTTCTAACCTTTAATAAATTCGAAGATATATGTAGTGGATGTACAATATGTTCTCTCCTACGAGTCCCTCTCCACTATCATATGGCATTTCAAGAATTTTACGATCCTTGCATCTCTTCGACCACTGTCAAGTGGTATCAAGTCACACAGAGACCAACTTCATTGCTTTGCAAGTTGCAGAGAGTGTTACTAGAGACCAAAGACTTCAATCTTACATGGCGACGGGTGGTCCTAGTTGGCTCTCGTCCTCCGTTACAACTGAAGCGCTGAATGCTGGACCTTACTAGTTGGTTCCTACGGATGTTTAGGAGGTTGTGCCAGTTAAAGGCCTGATTATCCTTTTCTTCTACGTTCTGGAATTTTCATTCTTGGTGGCATCTATTGATGTTGTTGTTGCTTTCTTTTTTCTTTTTATCATAATACTATGTTGTCCATTTTCCTAGTCTTTTGGCTAGAACCTTATTGAATGAATGAATCATTGACAAAGAAAAATAAAATAATAAGTCACAAAGTTTAAAATTAAACTTTCATATTTGACACTGTTTGGTATTTTCAAAATTTTCAATACATTAATTTTTGAAAGGATCAAATCTTTTCGTAAAATTCACTATCACCATAAAAGTTATATGTTGGATACTCAATTATTATTGTCTCCAATCTCCATCTTCATTTGAACTTTCTAGTACATCAAATTTATATTTTCTTTCAGCGGTGAATACATGAAAACTTAGAGAATTGCATATCAGAATCCTTTATGTAGACGTTAATACATTCCCAAAGAATTAGCATAATTTCACAATATTTATCTCATTTTGGTTCTGCTTGTAATGAGTATAAACAGTCTCCAAATTTATATTGACATATTATTGTTTCTAAATTGAATATGTAGCATAGGTATACTCTGTTTTGCTCCACATGTAAACACACCAAGGTTGCTTGAGTGTAGTTCGTAAAAAACTGTAAAGAATGAAAATTTCTGTAAGAATCTGTAAACACTTAAACTGTAGTTCGTAAAGAATGACATACACCTTTTTAGTATTTCAGGCCTATCTATGGAAGAAATAATAAAAGCTTAAAGGAACGCAGGAGAAGCTCTCTACGATAGGAACTCTACACATAACTTTTTTTAAAAGGGATGTCATATGTGTAGTCATTTTATTAATCAAATATAATATATACTTGCCAATGGTATCCCTATATATTATTCCTACAGCATTACTACATATTTTCGTAGTCACGTATCATCACGAGAATGATTATTAGAATTGTTAGAAAAATAAATTGGTCCATATAAAACATATACTATGTTTTTATTAAACTAACTATCAAATTAATAAGTAGTGTACAAAAGAATATTTTTTCTTTTCTTAAATAAAAGCTACGGAATTACCTAATATGGTTAACATATATATGACAATTAATGATTATGAATAATAAAATATTTGATAACTATTTTTCTAACCTCTTTATTTTTTTTTAATTTAATACTATTAAAAGAAATTAAAAAATCACATTAGCATATAATAAAAGAATTTATATTTTTTCTTATATGTTATATTTTGAATTTTTAAAAACGACTATAAATTACTAAAAATGGTAAAAGTTCCACATTGAAATTTTTGTGATCAATAGTTTAACTTTTTTTGTTCAAGTAAAATACAAATGATGATCATATATCGTAGGAGTGGGCGTTCGGATACACGTTCGGGTTCGTATCGGATATTTCAGTATAAAGGTAATAAAACCTGTTCGAATATTTCTACAATTTGAGCCGGGTTCGGGTATTTTATGTTCGGATTTGGATATTTTGGGCCAGGTTCGGATATTTAAATTTTGAAGAAAAAATAAATAAATGATTCATTTTTAAAATTTTTTGTATCTAAAATATATTTTAACTCATTTTCTATTTAAAAAAAAATTAAACTATTAATAGGTTTGGAGATAAAACTTTAAAAATAGAAATACACTAATTTAGTTGATGTTTTGAAATTTTAGATGCAACTTTTGTTAATGCAAAAAACAAGAGCTTGATATATATATATATATTTAAGTGAGTAGCAGTTTGGATATTTCTACACTTCGAGCCGGGTTCGGGTAATTTATGTTCGGATATTTCTACACTTCGAGCCGGGTTCGGGTACTTTATGTTCGGGTTTGGATATTTTGGGCCGGTTCGGATATTTAAATTTTGAATAAAAAATAAATAAATGATTCATTGTTTAAGTTTTTTGTATTTTAAATATATTTTAACTAGTTTTCTAATTTTTAAATAATTAAACTATTAATAGGTTTGAAGATAAAACTTTGAAAATAGAAAGACACTAATTTAGTTGTTGTTTTGAAATTTTAGATGCAACTTTTGTTAATGCAAGTAACAAGAGCTTAATATATATATATATTTAAGTGAGTAGCGGTTCAGATATTTCTACACTTCAAGCCGGGTTCGGGTATTTTATGTTCGGATATTTATACACTTCGAGCCGGGTTCGAATATTTTATGTTCGGATTTGGATATTTTAGGCCGGTTCGGATATTTAAATTTTGAATAAAAAATAAATAAATGATTCATTGTTTAAGTTTTTTGTATTTAAAATATACTTAACTAGTTTTCTATTTTTTTTTAAATTGAACTATTAATAGGTTTGGAGATAAAACTTTAAAAATAGAAAGACATTAATTTAGTTGTTGTCTTGAAATTTTAGATGCAACTTTTGTTAATGCAAGTAACAAGAGCTTAATATATATATATATTTAAGTGAGTAGCAAATAATTTTTTCCATAGGTATATGTATATTATCTAATTTTGAGCAATAAGCATCATTAATATAAATATTTTGAATAAAATGAGAGAAGTAAACTAGAAATATAGGGTTAAGTATACTTATGTTTGGTCATCTTCAGATATCCATTCGGGTTCGGATATTACCCGTTTAGATTCAAATATTACCCGAACTGGTGAATTATATAATTTGTTTTGTTATTCTAGAATTATATAATTTTTAGACCGAGCTGGTGAATGTATACTAGACAGACATTTATATTTCGAGTCTGCACTTATATATTCTATAACAGCTTGATATATTAGATTTGAACACTAATTTGTTCATATAGTTTACCGGTGATTTTTTTCAAAATTGTGATTCTTAGATATGTATATGGAGTGAAACTAATTTTTTCAGATGTCCTTTTTTTTTAAATTGACACTTATTTAATTCACTGAATTCATAGAAGAAGTTAAAAAAAAACTTAACTCATATCAATAAAACAAATACGAGAATGAAAACACAATTTTATAGAGGTAGAAAATGAATTCACTTATGGAGAGTCAATAATAAATAAATCGAGAGCAGAAAACCTAATCCCCTTTCGTCGTTATACAATCGATGTTGCATATTTGGTTTCGGTGTATTTTGTGTCAGCCGCAAAACTTAATTTTTTTTGTGCATATGAAGTTTTAAAAATAATTAAAATGAGATGTAAAATGTTAACTCTTCAACAACGATAATATATTTAAAAGACCAACATTTGTATTCGTCATTTTATATTCGATAAAGATTGTTTTTTGCGAAATGTTAAAACCATTTAATAAACAAATATTATTATAAAAATTCATCTCGCGCATGCGCGCGGGTTATCATCTAGTATGTTGTAATTTCTTTAGTAATTGATTATAAATAAAACTCGAGTCTGCACTTATATATTTTATAACAGCTTGATATATTAGATTTGAACATTAATTTGTTAATATAGTTTGCCGGTGGTTTTTTTCAAAATTGTGATTCTTAGATATGTATCTGGAGTGAAACTAATTTTTTCAGATGTCTTTTTTTTTCTAAATTGACACTTATTTAATTCATTGAATTCATAGAAGAAGTTAAAAAAAAACTTAACTCATATCAATAAAACAAAGACGAGAATGAAAACACAATTTTATAGAAGTAGAAAATGAATTCACTTATGGAGGATCAATAGTAAACAAATCGAGATCAGAAAACCTAATCCCCTTTCGTCGTTATACAATCGATGTTGCATATTTGGTTTTGGTGATTTGTGGCAGCCGCAAAACTTAATTTTTTTGTGCATATGAAGTTTTAAAAATAACTAAAATGAGATGTAAAACGTTAACTCTTCAACAACGATAATATATTTAAAAGACCAACATTTGTATTCGTCATTTTATAATCGATAAAGATTGTTGTTTTGCAAAATATTAAAACCATTTAATAAATAAATATTATTATAAAAACTCATTGCGTGTATCATCTAATATGTTGTAATTTCTCTAGTAATTTATGGTGATACCACCTTAGCAAAAATGACAAACTTGTGATTAAAGTACTAAACAAATGTTAGTTTTTAAAAATGTTTCTCCTTTAATATTAAAGGGATTCCAATCTTACCATCGTAAAAAGCTTATTAATACGAAGATTGATTACAAACAGCAACTACTAAATGGTTGTAAGTTCAATCTGGTATAGTCCACTATTCGTTTAAATGTATAACCAAATAAAATTCTCTATATATTAACTGAGAAACTTTTTTAAAATTGTAATTATATGTTCAATATTTAGGTATCATCACCATAAATTTTCTCCCAATCCATATTAAAAGAGAAATAATATACTAGATATATTACAGGAATTCCATTATGGACCAAAAATTTAATATAATGTTTAAACATGATAATTAATTCCATTGACAATAGTTTTGATGTAAAATCTATATTTTTAAAACTGAAGTACATTTTGTATTTATCCCATATTTTTTTAAATAATTACAGTCAGCTGCCACTGTATTAATTAATTGAGTTAATAAATATTAATTAACCACAAATCAATTACATCATTTAACCAAAATAAGGGGAGAAGTCGTCGTCTTCTTCACGGACGTTGGCAAAACGCTGATCTTTGTTCGCAGTGAAATCCTGATATGACCATCCAATCACAAGCTGGTTTACAGAAACCAACCATGTTCTTAGAATCAGTCTAGCCGACGCACATCGCCTCCTCATCGCCACAAACATGCCTGCTTCTAAATACGTCGAAGATTTGTAAGTCTCCAAGAAAAGCTTCAATCCTTCCAAAGAAAATCTCATTTTTCATTTATGATTCATTTTCTAATACTGTTTATTTATATGTTTCTCACAAATTACAAAAATTCATATTCTCAAAAGTAGGACAAAAATCTGAAATGGACCAGATGGTTAAAAAAAAATCTCACACATCCTTAAGAAATCTACATGGACAAAATAGATGAAAATGACCATTTTATCTTTATGATGGTTCAATATGGATCATTAGATGAGATCATGTCCCTTATAATATTAATTATTATTAGAATGCAAAAAGATATATAAAAGAGAACTCTAATTTTTATAATCAGAAAATATAATTGTTAGCTTAAACTCATTCCGCGCAGGGTGTGGATTATCATCTAGTAACTATCGTTAGAACCGTAAACAATTAATGGGAAAAAATAGTTTGACTCTATCATTTTAGTATTATTTCAATTCCTCATTTAATTTTGATACCATTTTTCCCTTAGTCATCCCCTAAACATTACCACAATTATTTTGAAATAAAAATGATGACATGACACACTAACAATGATAACATATCGTGAAGTTAAATGTGACATAGATATTTACATTTAGCGTTGATTTATATTTTTGATAAAATTTTAAAATATAGTAATAACTTATAGATCATCATTAATATAATAATAAATAATATAATAGTAGAAATAGAAATATGGTAATATTTTATAATTTTTGAAATATTGTTTAATTCTATTTTCTTATAATTATATTTTTATTACTAAAAATATTCTTCAAAATTTTATGCAGTTTTTTAAATAGTAATTTTCTAATCCCAATACCATTAATTTTTTTTTAACATCGAGAAATTTAAGAAATATTATTCTTTTTACGTTTTGATAGTTAGATATTACCAAACTATTCTGATCAAAGCATTGGTCAGTTTCTCAATGTTTATGTATCTCTTATTCTGCTCTCTAGTTGTGAAGATTTTTTTTTTGCTGTGAATTGAAAGGAAATTTTCATTCTTTTCAATTTGCTATTGCAATCTCCAGTTTGGAATCTGTAACATGGTCGCAGACAAGAAATATGATCTAATTTTGTTGAATCAAAGATAAAGTTGTAAGGAACTCATCATAAAGTTGTAAGAAACAATTATCACGGAAACCACCATGGTTTGTCATCATCACGGAGATAGAAGTTCAACATGTTTATTGGTGGATAGTAGTGCTTCAATGGAGATGCATTTTTTTATGTATGGTGATATTTTTAGAATTGTTGAAAATTAGCAGTTTTACTTACTAATTTTTTAAGAGAATCATTAAATTGGATTCTTTATCAAATATTACCTATAGATCCTATTTAGAATTTGGTCAATGTTACATTGTTATACAACAACAAAAACTACAAAGAAAAAATTGGAATTTCATCAGAAAAATGATAGCCAAATAGAAATGGTGTTGCCTAATAAGAAGCAAGATAGTTCAGAAGAAAGTTTCTTCGTATTTGAGTATTTGTGTTATAATGTTCAATAATCTTAACTTTGCATTTGGTTGTATTTTTATTATTTTCTATATTTTAATTATAATATTACATTTTATTTAAATAAAATAGTTGACCAAAAAGGTTTTGGGATGAAATAAGAGAAGAAGTTAAAAGGAAATGGTTTGTGTGTATAAGAAAAATCTCAAATAAGTATATGGTAATTACCATAATTAAAAATATTATAAGCAAAATAAATATTATAAATTTGTGCACTAAACAAGTTATAAAAATATTAATTTATTTTATTAATATTTTATCTAATTTCAATGTTTCTAATGAAAAGTCATTCATATATGGTAAACCTGTAATAAGATATTTCATTCTTATACTTATATTTTCATGATTAAATCATCCATATATGAAAAATGGAATATTGTCATCAAACACAGATAAATTTCTCAATGCATATTGTTAACTATTCTAATATCAGTTACCACAACTAAAAGAAGTTTATCAAAGTTAAAATTGAAAATAGTTATTTGTTGTCTAATATTTCACACATGACATAAATAGATGGACTATGTTATCAATTAAGACTGTTATGATTCAAAATTATTGAAATTAATTTAATGAATCATTTTGCAAGAAAACTATATTTTTACCGTGTTTAAAGTTACTGTTTTTAATAGATAGTTAAATGTGATTCGTTTTTTATGAAAAGGTTATTTATTTTATATTAATGTTTTGTAATTTTTGATAAAAATAGATCAAAGGGATAGTTTAAGAATTATATTAGGTCAGTGTAAAATGTTAGACCAACACTGCTAATATATTTTCGGAGCTCTCAATTCACTATCTTTCCTATTTCTTTTTAGTTGTTTTATTTCTAAAAAGCTACATAATTTTTTTTTATAGTAGAGATGTTCCAATAATAGCTTAGAAGTTAGAAGTGTATAAAAGGTTTATGAAATAGATATTAGTATTCATAGATTTTAAATGTTGTTAAGTTATCAACGTAGATCACAAATCTGTATTCTATTTTTGTAATTTACGAATCAAGTAAAGTTTTGATTTAATCCAAGTGTAAACTTGACATCACTGTGCTTTACTGATTTTTTAATAAACGCCTAAAATTTATATAAGAAACGAAACATGAAGAATACACTACTAAAATCATAGTTAATCAACAAAATAAAAAATTATTGATTAAGCAGACACTATTTATACTAGAAAATGCTGACAAAAAAAAATTTACACTAGAAAATAATCACAAAGGATATAACTTCACATTTGCGAAATTTGATGATTGACATCCAAATGCATATGAATTTTCTTCTTTACCCCACCATTGTTCTCCTCTTGAGCTACATCTAATTGTAAACTTGACTTTCCTTTGTTTTTTTTTGGATAATCGTTTCACGGACATAATTTTTTAACCATTTTTGCACATATTACGAAAACACATTAAATGTATCATTTTCTGTAATTTTCAATATTTTTAACCAATACTAATTCAATAAAATCAATTAATTTTTTTGAAGATTACAATTTTTTTCATAGAAAACACAAGATATCTATCTTTGTGAAACAAATTTTTTTTCTAAAACATATATCTTTTTGAAACGGATGGAGTATGTAATAAACAAAACACGAAGAATACACCACTAAAATTGTAGTTAATCAACAAAATAACAAATTGTTGATTAAGCATAAACTATTTACATTAGAAGCAGAAACTATTTACTAGAATAATTAGTTAATTTTTACCAAAAATACAAATTATTGATAAAGCAGAAACTATTTACATTAGAAATAATCACGAAGGATATAACTTCACATTTGCAAAATTTGATGATTGACTCCTCTCATTGATGCATATAAATCTTCTTCTTCACCCAATCATTATTATCTTTTTAAGCTACATCCTTCAAAAATACAAACACGATGTTCAAAAAAGCTTAGCGGACGGTGGTTCAACACGTCTAGCGCCTAGAACTATCGAGCGATCGTCGAGATTATTAATTTAAACGGTCTAATCAATTATAAATTATAGTAATATATTCAATATATACAATGTTTATATTAAATATTATTATCTATTAATGATACAATTCTTATTATTTTATCTTCATAAGAATCTATAATATAATATATTAATTATTATAATTTTTGATTAATAAATTATATATTATTAAATATTAATTATTTAGGTTGTTTAGAAGATAATTGCCACGGTTTTAGGAGGTTTAGAGCTTTAAGCGTCGGCAAAAGCCGTTTTAGAATACTGCGCAGACAGGACACATCGTTAATAACCAAATCTAGACCAAAAAGCGAAGTGCTAGACCGGTGAGATAGTTACCTCAGAAGCGTTGTTAAGTTATCAATGTAATGGGCTGTTATTGAAAAAGCCCAATAACTAACCCAAAAGCTCTGTTAAAAGAACTTTTTCTCGACCTATTAATTGTTATTGACCTAACAAATTATCTCTTTACCTTGTGCTTTCTTCCAGACCAAAGCCTCTCGGGTTTCTCAAAGCCCAAACAGATCTGGACATAGCGTTTTCCTGCTCTAGCTCGAAGGTAATGTTTCCGACCTTGATTTTAATTTCGACTTAAAATTGCTTGTTCTTCGCGCAATTATTTCGAAACAGATCTGCAACTAATTCGAACCCGTCAACAATATATTTACTCATGGAGGTTTTTGAAAATTGTTTGATTATAAGTTGATAAAGGCCGACTCGGATCTGTAATAATCTGGGCTCTAGTTCATGTCTAATCGATTTCAAAAGTCCCAGATCTGTTCTTGCCGGATCTACGCTATCAGTTTGAAATACCAATTTTGCCCTCTTCCAATAATATTTATTAAACGCTGCGTTTCGTGTCTTTTTGTTTTTGTTCATTCTCTGTAGCCAAGATGGAGACAGCAATGGAGGTATACAACGACGTTGAGATGACCACACCACCGATCAAGCGACGCAAGAAGAAGTCAAAGGTGTGGGAACACTTCACCATCGGTGTTACAGAGCCTGGTTGCAGAAGGGCTTTCTGCAAGGGCTGTAACCAGAGCTTTGCTTACAGCAGTGGCACCAAAGTGGCTGGGACCAGCCACCTCAAGCGTCACATCGACAAAGGGACATGCCCTGCGCTTCTTCATCATACCCATGACAACAATGACAACGATAACAGCCAGCAGATGATGACGACTCCCAAGAGTGACCACACGCCGAGAAGGCGTTACCGGACCCAGAACACTTACGTTCCGTTTGATCAGGACAAGTGTCGCCACGAGATTGCCAAGATGATCATCATGCATGACTACCCTCTTCACATGGTTGAGCATCCAGGGTTCGTCTCCTTCGTGCAGGCTCTTCACCCACAGTTCGACAATGTGAGCTTCAACAATGTGCAAGGAGACTGTGTGGCCACTTACCTCTCCGAGAAGCAGAATGTTATCAAGTCGCTAGAAGGGATCCCTGGACGCTTGTGTCTCACGCTGGACATGTGGACGTCCAAGCTGACTCTTGGCTATGTGTTTATCACCGGTCACTTCATTGACAGTGATTGGAAGATACAGAAGAAGCTTCTCAATGTTTTGATGGAGCCCTATCCAGAATCTGAAGAAGCACTGAGTCTTGCTGTTTCCAACTGTGTTTCTGAGTGGGGTCTGGAGGGGAAGCTGTTCTCTGTTGCCTTCAACCATCCCACGAGTAAAACTGCAGTTGAGAACATCAGGTCTCTACTCTGTGTCAGGAACCCTGGAGTTCTGGATGGTCAGCTGGTGATAGGGAACTGTGTCGCCAGAACATTCAGTGGCCTTGCTAAAGATGCTCTTGAGAAAGGGAAAGATGTGATCAAGAAGATCAGGGACAGTGTGAAGCACGTGAAGACCTCGGAGTCTCATGAGGAGAGGTTTGTTGAGCTCAAGGAACAGCTTCAAGTTCCTAGCGACAAGGTGCTCTGTCTCGATGATAAGACGCAGTGGAACACAACGTATAACATGCTTGTGGCTGCTTCGGAGTTGAAGGAAGTGTTCTCTTGCTTAGACACTGCTGATCCTGACTTCAAGCAGCCTCCTTCAGCAGAAGATTGGAGGCTCGTGGAGAGTCTCTGCACGTTCCTGAAGCCTCTTTACGAAGCGGCATCCACTCTTCAGTCTAGTGGAAACCCTTCTGCTGTGACCTTCTTCCATGAAGTGTGGAAGACACAGTCTGATCTCTCTCGGGCCATAGCAGGAGAGGATCCTTACGTTGCTGGTTTAGCTAAAACCATGAAGGAGAAGGTCGACAAGTACTGGAGGGAGTGTAGCTTGGTGTTGGCGATGGCGGTTGTGATGGATCCTCGGTTCAAGATGAAGCTGGTGGAGTTCAGCTTCTCCAAGATATTCGGAGAAGACGCTGGGAAGAACATCAAGACCGTGGACGATGGGATCCACGAGCTCTTCAACGAGTACATGGCACTCCCTGAGCCGCTAAAGCCAGCATCCGAAGCAGACGGGCTGTCTGATTTCGACAACTACATATTGGAGACAACCGGGCAGAACCTCAAGTCAGAGCTGGACCAGTACCTTGATGAAACGCTGCTTCCTCGTGTTCAGGAGTTTGATGTTCTCGACTGGTGGAAACAGAACAAGCTCAAGTACCCAACGTTGTGCAAGATGGCTAGAGACATCCTCTCCATCTCGGTCTCCGCTGCAGCATTCGACTATGTGTTTGACATGGAACCGAGGGAAATGGATGAGTACAAGACGTCACTGAGGCCTGAGACTGTGGAGGCTCTGATTTGCGCCAGGGAATGGCTTCTTGAGAGCGATGCTTCTTCTCAGCAAATGTCGAGTGCTGTTGTCAACGCTGAAGCCTAGGGGTGGGGCTTCGCTTTGTGTATCATAATGTTGTTTTCTACTGCTTGAGCATTGGACTTTGCTTTGTTTACTCTAATCCTTGCTGTTTCCTACTACTTAAGTGTTAAGACTTTGCTTCGTTTTATCTCTAATCCTTGTTGTATTCTACTACTTAATTGTGTGGTTAGTCTTAAGCCCGCCCTGTGATTTGCAATTAGTAGTTTTCATTTGAAGTTGCTTCTTCCTAGATGGTGCTTCTTTAAGATGTCTTAGTTAAATTTATCCTCCAATTCTTTAAAATGTCTACTGCAATTTGGATGGGCTGTGGATAGCACGTTCAATGTGCTCAAGGCATGCCTCAAACCAAGTGGTAAGCCTGTTTGTGCATGTTTCCTTTGAAGCTGCACTTATGATGAACCCTAATTGGTCAAAGAATCAAGTTTTAGAAAAGACTTGTTGGTCAGACCTGGAATTTTTGCAGAGGTTAATGCATCCTGAATACTTGCAAAACGAACCGGGATTGATCTCGTCAGCATTTTCCCTACCATGGTCTTTGGACCTGTACTGCAGCAGCCCACAGTAAACGCTAGTACCCTTGCTCTTGCGACTTACTGTAGATGTGAGAAAATTTAGTTTATTTTGATTAGTTCAGTTCAGAATTTTGGTTAAGGTTGGTACTGTTTGAAATTTATTTAGAGAACTGAACTAACCGATTTCCAAACCGAACCGAAAACCGAACTAACCGAAGTTTTCGGTTCGTTTAGGTTAGCTTAAAAATCTCAGCCCAAGATATGGCTAACCCATAAGGCTAAAGAAGAGAATGTGGTTACGAAGCTGAAGTCTTTACCCAAAGAGGTAAGCCAACAACGACACATTTCTTCTCTACTCGCAGTTTGAGTGAGCACCGTTAAACCATGCATGTCTTTGTTTTCTGCAGATTTTTAATAAACTTTTTTTTTTCTAACAGCAAATGTGTTGCTTTGCTAGTGAGCTCGTCGTGCACACCCTTCACGATGGATGTATCATAAGCATGGCCTACTTTCATCAGGGGCATTCTCGTCATTTCATACAATACTTCCAACGTACTCTGCGTTCACCCTTGCGTGTGATTAAAATGGTTGCCCCACCATAAGTTAGCATGTCAAAAGGGGTAAAATCGGAAATGTGTCTCCTATAAATATCTCCCCTCTCTTCTTCTTCATCGAAACTTCATTCTCCTCTTCCAAGAGAACATCTTCTTCGCTGCTAATCTCCCAAGGTATCGTCGATCTATCTTTTCACCGATTCCTTGCTATCTCTAAGCTCCATTTTCAGTTTGCTCTTCTCGCGAATCTGTGGTTGATTCTTAGATGATCTCTTTACCTCTGAATCGCCGATTGATAATCCCTCAGATCTTAGAGATCGGATCTGTATGTGTTTGAAATCTAATCAATAACGCTCGAATGTATAGATCTCTTGTTAATTTAGCTAGATTGTGTTTAGATCCGTGTGATTCTCGAGAAATTTTCGATCAGATCGAATCGTGAGTGATCTTCTCTTGCTTGCATATAAACTCCAGATCTTATTCGTTTCTGGCTTTGATTTTGAATCACGAATGTGGATCTTTGTTGCTATCGATCTATAGCAGTTTGTATGAATGTTGTTATGATGTTTTGATTCTACTATTACAGAGGGAGATTGATTTTGACTCTTTGAGTGTTGCTACGCGATCTTGATCTGTATCGAAATTGGTATGAATGTTGTTATGAAGTTTTGATTCGATTATGTACAGAGAGTGATTGAAAAAGATGGTGAAGATCTGTTGTATTGGAGCTGGATATGTTGGTGGTCCAACGATGGCTGTGATTGCACTCAAATGCCCACACGTTGAAGTAGCAGTCGTTGACATCTCTGTTCCACGTATCAACGCATGGAACAGTGACCAGCTTCCCATCTACGAGCCTGGCCTTGAAGACATCGTCAAGCAATGCAGAGGCAAGAACCTCTTCTTCAGCACCGACGTTGAGAAGCACGTCAGAGAAGCTGATATCGTCTTCGTCTCTGTCAACACACCCACGAAAACCACTGGTCTTGGAGCTGGCAAAGCCGCCGATCTCACTTACTGGGAGAGTGCTGCTCGTATGATTGCTGACGTGTCGGTTTCCGACAAGATCGTGGTTGAGAAATCAACTGTGCCCGTGAAAACAGCTGAAGCCATCGAGAAGATCTTGATGCATAACAGCAAAGGGATCAAGTTTCAGATCCTTTCGAATCCTGAGTTTCTCGCGGAAGGAACTGCGATCGCTGATCTTTTCAACCCTGACCGTGTTCTCATCGGAGGGCGAGAGACACTTGAAGGTTTCAAAGCTGTTCAGACGCTTAAGGAAGTGTATGCAAACTGGGTTCCTGAGGGCCAGATCATCACGACCAATCTCTGGTCCGCCGAGCTTTCAAAGCTAGCTGCAAACGCTTTCTTGGCTCAGAGGATTTCATCAGTCAACGCCATGTCGGCTCTGTGTGAATCCACCGGAGCTGATGTCACTCAAGTGGCCTACGCTGTCGGTACTGATTCAAGAATCGGTCCCAAGTTCTTGAACGCTAGTGTTGGATTCGGAGGCTCTTGTTTCCAGAAGGACATTCTGAATCTCGTCTACATCTGTCAGTGCAACGGACTTCCAGAAGTTGCTGAGTACTGGAAACAAGTGATCAAGATCAACGATTACCAGAAGAACCGGTTCGTGAACAGGATCGTCTCCTCTATGTTCAACACCGTCTCCAACAAGAAGGTTGCCATCCTCGGATTCGCGTTCAAGAAAGACACGGGTGACACGAGGGAGACACCAGCCATTGACGTGTGCAAAGGTTTGTTGGGAGACAAAGCGCAGATCAGCATCTATGATCCTCAAGTCACTGAAGAGCAGATTCAGAGAGACCTTTCGATGAAAAAGTTCGACTGGGACCATCCGCTACACTTGCAGCCGATGAGCCCGACCACGGTGAAACAAGTGAGTGTGAAGTGGGACGCGTATGAAGCTACTAAAGACGCGCATGCGGTTTGCGTTTTGACTGAGTGGGATGAGTTCAAGTCTTTGGACTACCAGAAGATCTTTGACAACATGCAGAAACCAGCTTTTATCTTCGATGGAAGAAACGTTCTGAATGTGGACAAGTTGAGAGAGATTGGTTTCATCGTTTACTCCATTGGTAAGCCACTTGATGCATGGGTTAAGGACATGCCTGCTTTTGTCTGAATGAGAAGAAGGTAATAATAATGATAATAATCTGGCTGATTCTTTGTTTCTTACTTTTTTATTGTTTGTGGTTTTGTTTCGTTTCTCGTTAATTGTGTGTTTCAAATTTTGTCTAAGAGACGACTTTGTACTCAATATTGTTGCATCGTTTTTGTTATTTCCTTAGAAATACAATAATGTTTACTTTCTTTAAAATCCAAATTACATCTTCTCTTTTAAAGTCTATTCAGATTCAGATCACATCTTATTGAAAACTGTAGCTTCCAATTTCTTGTAGTTTGAGTAATACATGGGTTTTGTTTTTAATTCACTAATGTTTATATTAATTTATGGGATCTCTTTCTGTCTCAATCTTTTAATTTGCATAAATTTATAGTTCAAAAGTTACTCCGACGACGATTTGCAATAAGCTGAAATTGATCACAACTGTTATTACTGAAACACGAACTCAGTTTTAGTTTAATAATTATTCAATTCCTTTTTAAAAAACGAAAATCACAGAAAAGAAATTTTAAAAGGAAAATTGATTTAGATTTTTAATCCCTCAGGAAGCAAATCAATCAAATTGTCCATTTCGTGTTTCTTGAGAGAGAAGCCAAGCTCCACACCACCAATCCCATCTCTACCGTCCGCCATAGATATCACTTCCCCTTGATCGATCGACACAATCGCAACCCTCTCCGGTTTACCCCACCCGAAATCTAACCCGTATACTCCAAATCGGGTCGACCCCGAAGCAGAAATAAGCTGCGCTCCTGGTGGAAGACTTGGATACGCTGCAAAAATCTTCCGAATATTAAAGGCCACCGTTTCATCCAACTCCTCAACCGAATCGCTAACCATTCTCGCCGCATTTAAGAACCCTTCTTCACCCATAAACGTCTCCGCCGTTAACTTCATATTAAACGACGCCGAAAGGCAGTTCCCGAAATAATTCGAAGGGATCGGCGGATCAAGAAGGCTTCGACAGTCCACCGAGAACACGTACCCGACTGGTCTCTTCGGATCTCCGCCACGAGCTCTGACTAAACAAGTAAACGCGTACGAGAACGTAACCACAAACGTCGACAAGCGAAGCTCTTTAGGTGACGAGGACGCAGACGATTCTCTCTTGAGTCGCTCTCGAAGCGTTTGGATATCTTCACGAGTGAGATCGAGTGTGAATCGGACGACGTCGGGACTAGGCTCCGGCGTCGGAAGAATCTTTAAGCTCTTCACGTTGCCGTCCGAGATGATTTCGAGTTTAGACTTCCAGTGATTCATTACCTCCGTTTCGATATCGTTCGGATCTTTTATGACCGTACGATCGTAAATCGGGGTTAGATCCTGCGGTAAGGGAGCGTTTACCGTTTGGTCTTGTTGGAGTTTGCATGTGTAGGCCCATGATTTGAGGAACATGGTTGTCGTTTTGCCATCTAAAACGGCATGGTGTGCAGCTACGCCGACGCAAAATCCTTGGTTTGGAAAAAGCGTGACTTGAAACGACACAGCAGAGGCTGATTCGTCGGTGGTTCGTAACTCGGGCACCAATGGGTACAACTCGGTTGTGGGGAACGGTTTGTTTCCGGTTAACAGTGAGAAAACGGCTTTTGACTCGGCTATGGTGAATGAAACGGCGTCGTTCTGGGAGTAGACAAGGGTAGGTTTTTTGTCGAGTGAGTCCCAGACGAGTTTCCCAGCGAGTGGGAGGTAGTGAGAGAGGGATGACGAAAGAGAGGACTTGAGATTGGGGACGATGACTGAGTCGAAGAAAGGGCGCGTTGCGTCCGTAAGTCGGTAGAAGATGACTCGTTCGACGGGGTGGAGATTGTACCAGATTAGGTCAAAGAAAGTGAGCGGGAGAGTGAGTGACTCGGACGAGTCAGAAGGAGTCACTCCTGACACGTCGATGACGTTAAGCGAAGAAACCATTTCTTTTGGAGATTTCTTTTTTAATCCTGTGACAGATAACTGATGATGAGTGCGTATAGATTGTAGAGAAATTCAGTTGTGTGAACAAAAGAAATTATAATCGTTATTTATTTTTCACCGACTGAATTTATCACCAACCAAAAGTCTCAGTACCCTAAAATTGACTTTTGTCTATTGTATTAAAAACGTGACAGAAAGAAATAAGAAATTTCATTCACCCTCAGTTATGCGATCAATAAGGTGTTTTTTTCCATGTTGTTCAAAAGGCCACCATAATAAATTTTGTAAATTTAAATGGAAAATTACCACAAATACCACATTTTTCATGTGTACACTAATTATTTTTACTCTCACTTTTAACAGGTAGAAGAAACTTATACCCTTAGGCTATAAGATTAACTAATTTAGATTTACGGTTTAGAGTTGAGGAGTGGGATAGGGTTTTTGGAATATGAAATTTAGGATTCTAATAAATATATAAATAAATACTTAAAAATATAATTAAAAAAAAATAGTTTCAAACATAATTTTCGATTTTCAAAAAGCAAATTTGAAAAAATAATAAAAAAATATCTAAAAAAAATATTATAAAAAAATTTGAATTTGAAAAAGTATAATTCGAAACATTAAAAAAATATTGTTTTTTATTTTTTATTTTTTTTATTTTTTAATTTTTTTATATATTTAAATAATGATTTATTATATATATAAAGAACACGGGTATAAGAGTCTTTTGCTATTTAATGAAAAAAGTATTTCTGAAAATGTATCTTTATTGGTGGTAAAGATGAAAAATGGTACCATAAAAGTGGTAAACATGAAATTTCCCTATTTAAATTATTTTATTATTATTTTAAATTATATTATTTTCTTATCGATATTTTAATATAAATTTTGATTAATTGAGCATAAAATTAAAATTAAGAAAAAATAATGAATTTTATTTTTTTAATTATATTTAAAATAGATACGTACATATTTAAAATTATAATTTTAGATAGATATCTTATCTACTTTTTTGGATAAAAATATATTAAATCAATTTGTATAAAATTAGTAAAATAATAATATAAAATTGTATAATTATCAAAAAGTAAAACTGAATGATATTTCTAAAATTTGTAGATATTTAAAAGAAACTAATAATAATACGATTAAAATTTTATAATTTTTTAAAATTGTAAATTTTGAAAATCTTTTCGGTAATAGAATTATATAATTATGAAAAATAGAAATAAATAATATTTTAAACTTTGTAAAATATTATTATATATTTATTATTATATTATTTGATATCATATTTACTTAATAATGTTGTATATTTTATTACCATATTATAAAAAGTTTACCAAAAATATAAATAATCATTAAATGTATTTATCCATATCATATTTAATTTCGAATCTATGTCATCATTTTTTATATTTTTTGTCATATTTATTTAGGAGTTTTTTTTGGGTTCACGATGAATTTATTGGTAAAAAACTAATAGTATTGTAAAACATATATTTTCATGATCAACTAATATAACACTTTTTAGTCATTTATATTATTAAAATAAAATTATTATAAAAATATAATATAAAAAATTGTTAGACCTATTTATTTTTTTGAACTTAATCCATTATATATAACCAAATTTACAACGATATATATACGTATGAACCTAATGCATTATGATGGGGCCCCCTTAGATAAGAAACTGACCACTCCTATTATTTCCAAAACCAAACATATCATAAATTTGAATGCGATAGCGTCATAAACCAAAACTAGAGGTTGATCCGTCCCTGCGGATGTTAGTTTTTATCTTTTTTATAAATTGTTTAGTGATATTTTTAAACATATAGATTATTTAGATATTTTTATGTTCCTAAAAACTTACCCAGGCACGGAAGAATCCAATTCGAACCCTATCCAAAAATTTGTAATATCAAAACATGGTTTACCTTTAAAATCCAAAAACCTGATATCCGTAAAAATGATCTATATCTTAACGTATATTTGAATGCCTATGTCTAACTGATTATATAAACAAATAAAAATCATTTTGTTAACCGGTTTGAATTATTTTCACTAATGGAGTAATTTCTTTTAAATGACACATGAAATTATTATGGTTAATATGTAAAATAAATGATACCGAATTATTCTAGTAAATAAAATTAATGAATTAAGTTGGAAGAGCGAAAAAATGAATGTAAAAGATATAATAAAACACTTAAATGAAAATAATAAATAAACTGGTTAGAATTAGTCAAAAGAGAATGAAAATCTGTAAGAATCCACATAAATTAGGCAAGTATTATTTTGTACTTCAGTTTTAATAGAATATATGTCATTATCATCACATTATTTAAGTACATATTTAACGTATTTGAATATTAGTAAAGAATGGTAAAATGGAAATATTACCTTTAGTGAGGGTTTTAAGTTTAGTTTTAAATTGAGTGACAATTTTAGTAATAAATACATGAACAAAAAGTTTTTTTTAGAATGTACTTCTCTTTTGATACAGAATATATACTAAAGAGATTTACAATGTATACTATACTAAAATGTGATTTGCAAGTTGATATCTTTGTGGTTAATGTGATAGAATTTAGGGTCTTGTTATGGTAAGATAGTTAGACAATGAATGATTTTAAGAATATTTAATGGCTGTACAACACAATTTTGATTGTACCAAATCGATGGAAATCTGTAATTCCTAAAATATATTTCGTTTTCTGATAAATAAATTATAATACATGAATTTCAAAATTTCATATACAATTACTCTATCTGAACAGACAAAAAATCAAATTGTATGTACTTAATGTTACAAATATAATGCGATTCTGATGATGTTCTCGTGAATTGCATTACTACTGTTATTTTGTAGCATTTTTTAATGTTAATAGTAGTAATATGGACAATAAAAAATAGCACTTAACTTTAGGCTCTTATTTTATTAATATATATATAACCAAATTATGTGGAGAAATGTGGTCGAAATTGAATGATAACCGTGTTTTATTTGGTGGAAAAATAAAAATGTATATCATTGGGTAAGCCTATTTTGATGGGATTTTTATTTGAATGTGATTGCTTTTACGTGAAGGCCTAATAATAATTAGTAAAGGTAGAAAGAATTAATCAATGGCATGGGTTGTAAATATTAAGGTGAAGTAAGGGTAATTTCCCAAATGTACTTCAATTTTAATATATTAGATAGATAATTGCGTTTAATGTACTTGATTATGTAAAATGTTGGATGCCCTTGCCGTCAGAGAGAGAGAAAAAGGATATTTTTTGTGTGCTTGCGCTAGTGGATTTCAATGATTTTATCTTCTTTATTTTTTTTTAGAGCATCTCTAAAAAAAAATTTTATTTTAAGGTTTTCAAAATTTTATATTTGGAGTTTGAAGTTGTTATTCTCCAAAAGCAAAACTTCAAACTCAACTTCAAAATTATTTGTGTTTTATAATATGGTCCTTATATTTGTCATAACTAATTTGAATTCACAAAACTTTTGAAAATAACTAGCACATATATAAACATATTACAACAATATTAATTAATAAAATATTATATTACAAATATAAAATTTTAAACAAAATAACTTAATTAATATTAAACTTCAAGCAAAATACCATATTATTTCATAAAATAATTTTTGTAATGCATATATGATATACTAGTGTATTTCGAAGTAAAAATGGCTCTCCTCACTTTAATTTGTATATTAAAGATAAAAAATGTTGAAATTGGATGACTTTAATACTTGTAAATACATTAGATTAGAACAAGAAAGTAAAAGAATAAACATAAAATATTGCTAAAAACTAACTTTTATCGATGATATTAATCTTGTGAATATATTCAATATGAACAAGAAATAATTGTACGAAAATACATCATCAACAACAGCAACAACAACCATCTTCAGTTACACAAAAAAATGGACAATATTTGAAAATTTTGAAGGTTCCGGATCAAACTTACATGACTATTAATGTTGTTGTAATATTTAAATTTGTGTAATAGTTATGTCTTCATGTAATGTTTTAAAAACTTTTTTGTTAAGTTTATTTTGTATACTTTTATTATCTAAATCTAGTTTTAAATATTTTAAATCTTATTTTAAAGTTATATTTAATTTATGTGTAAACTTAAATTTTGTAAACAAAACTTAAAATATTTATGAGATATAATTTTTATAAGAATTAAACAATAAACAAGAAAATATTTATGAATAATGTGATGTATAATTGTAGGGAAAAACGCAAACAAAAATATGAAACTTCATATTTGAAGTTTTAAATAGTGAAACTTCAAATATAGAGTTTCACTCCTCGATGGAAGTTCCTCTTTTGGAGAGCAAAAAATTTCATATTTAAAGTTATGAAGTGTTTTTTTGAGATGCTATAAGACAAATCTGTTATGCAAATTACACAAAAAAAAACTTTAGTATTATGGTTTTACTTTGGTGGTGTCTTTCCAAGTTTACAGTAATATTTTCATTTTCGCCGATTTTTGTAATCTGAGATATATTCATTTTGCTCCAATTTTTGTTGTTATGGTTATTGCAGATTGTTCTACGGGTACTAGAGCAAACTTTTTGGAAGGCATCTCTTCTGGAACATCTTTAACCAAAGAAAATAATCTATTTTTATCTAAAGAACTTTTATCGTGTAGGCAATGAAGATGATTTCAGTCCGTTGTGATGTGTGAAAGCACTTCGATTGTCAAAACCCGAGGAATAAGATCATTCTGATATCAATGTTTTGGCAACATCCAGCTAAACTTGTTTTCTCTTGTAATTTATCATTGATTTCTCTTGTAAGCGTATTTGTCAGATCATATTTTTCGACGGGTTAGATTATTTCTCAAGAGCTTGTTTTGGCTTTCTTAATCCAATGTATCATATCAAATTTTATCTTATTCATTTTGATAGACAATATTAAATAAAAGAACTTTTAGACAAAAAAGAAAGATAATGTAAAAAGTTAGGCATGTGATATTATAACCTCTTAAGTCCACCTCATTTTACAATTAGATCACAAGCAAACATATTCATGCTTTATATTATTAAATGTCTTTACCATTAGAAAATGATTATCTAACCATTTTTAACATGTCTATTACTGATGTTTATTCTACGTATATACTTATTAGTTATCTAAAAATTATCTAATCTATTAAATTATAATCGTATTTTTCTATCTAGTGTTAAAGGTTGTTATTAGGTTTTGGAAACATTCAAAATTTTTCATTAATATTAAAACTACTTATCCTTTATATATTAATTCTGGAGCATTACAACATATTTTCGTAGTCACGTGTCATCAGTAGGATGATTTTTAGAATTCTTAGAAAAATAAATTAGTCTATATAAATATATATTATACTTTTTATTAAACTAAATATCAAATTGATTTTTTTTTACAACAAGAGATTCACATACTCATATTGACTCACTCATATTGACTCTGTAAACCAAATCGGTAACTCCGCATCCATGTGAACGACGAAAGACGGTTGTTTTGTAGCACTGCGTGCTAAGCTATCCGCCCGTAGGTTCTCCATACGAGGTACATGAACGATATCTGAGTTGAGGACTTCTTCGTAAAAGCTTGATATCTTCCAGATAACTTTCAAATGCTGGTCATTCCTTTGGTTCCGAAACCATCTTCACCAATTGAGAACAATCCGTTGCAAACGTAACCTGGAACTGTCTTAAATTCTTCATACATTTCATTGCCCAAATCAAAGCCTCCACTTCCGAATGAAGAGGTGAAAGACATGCCCTTACATTCCTTGCTCCTAATAAACCATCAAATTGATTAGTAGTGTACAAAGGAATATTATCAATTATTTTCTTAACTAAAAGCTACGGAATTACCTAATATGATTAACATATATATGAGTAATACATATTTTATATCCTCTCTATTTTTGTTTAATTTTATATTATTAAAAGAAATTAAACAATCATATTAAACATATAATAAAAAAGTTAGTTTTTTTCTTATATGTTGTATTATAATTTTTTTAACGACTATAAATTACTTAAAATTGTAAAAGTCTCACATTGAAAACTTTATGATCAATGGTTTGACATTTATTTGTTCAATAAAGATACAAATGATCATAAATCGTATGAATATGAAGTCTCATTGATAAATATTCATATTATATATATGTATATTAATATCATTTAAATTAAATTATATACTATATAAAAATGTTAATTTGAAAATTTTCATTGAAATTTTTTTGAGATCTTAATATTAGATGATAACTTATGGAGAGTCAATAGTAAGCAGATCGAGAGTAGATAGAAAACCCAATCCCGTTTCGTCATTTTACAATCGATGTTGCCTATCTGATTTTGATGATTTGTGCTAGCCGAATTTTCTTTTGTGCATATAAAGTATTAAAAATAATTAAAATGAACTGTAATATGTTAACTCTTCAAACAACGGTGATACATTTAATGGACCAACATTTGTATCATCATTTTACAATCGATAAATATCGTAGCGTTGCAAAATGCTAAAATCATTTAATAAACAAAAATTAGTATAAAAAACTCATCCCGCGCATGAGCGCAGGTTATCATCTAATATAACATATAACCAAATTACTTAATTTGAACCAACATTACATTAAACCATCATTTGGTTATCTACAGATAAAAGAATAATACAAAACTCAAAGCTTCATTCCATAAGATGGTTTACTTTAGTCTTATATATATATATATATATATA
>NC_027751.1:36658610-36696052 GCF_000695525.1 Brassica oleracea var. oleracea
ACTATCTCACACATACAATTAAACCATTCGACCAATATTTTTGGTTCTCTTTTCTTTTTTGTTAAAGGATTTAACTTTTGGTTTTCTTTAGCACAAACATATGGGTTGAGCCACCTATAAACCACAACCAAATTTTGACGTTTCTTAAAAGATAATTGGTGTACTTTCTTACACATAAAATTAAACAATCCGACATACATTTTAGTTTCATATAGCATAAACATATGGTTTAAGTTGCCTATAAACCACAACCAACTTTTAGGGTGTTTTTTTCATCTTGCCTATATCACTTTAAGTTAATAATTGGCAACATTCACATCATTGGCTAGCTAGGATTGAACATCTAATTCACTACCTAGAAGTTTATGAAATTTGATATACACATTAACATCGTTAGCTATAACATTCCCATCTATTTATGGTTTAGCTTACAAACTGGAAACTACCAATCGATTATTTAAAAATTGCCAAACTGACATTTGAGAAATCATGTTAAATAGAATTTTGCAATTTTCACTTAAATTTCGAAAATACATATTCTCAAGGATATCAAACAAATCTTTTTAAATCATTTTTATGTATAATTAACTATAAATCAGTAAAATAGTTACCGATAAATATTGAACAAATAGTTTAATAAATTTAAAAGAAATAAACGATATAGTAAAATTTAAATTTCTATATTCTCAAATTAGTTTAAATTTTAAACTACCAGCTTCCATTGATACCTAATATTTTATATTAGTAACAATATCAAAGATACTATATTACAATATTTTGAATTTATGCTATAATCACAGTTTGGAATGAATATTCGGTATTTGGTAATTTTTGATTATATATATATATATATATATATATATTTGAAATCATTAAACAATTTTATGTATATTATATATTGTAAACACACGAATTTTATGTAGAGAATTTGTTATGAGATATCTGAAAATCCTATTGCATATATAATATTGATAATTATTTTACCAAGTTTGTTGAACAAACCATACTATAAGATCTTACCACAATTCACATACATCTGAATATTTTTAAGCATATACCAAATATTTAATTTGTTTTCATAATTCAAAAAACTATTATTTATTAAAGAAACTGCTTAGACTATAAATATAGACATATTTCCTTCATAAAACACGTTCTTAAAACTATCAAACAGAAGAACACACTTTGATTCTTCTTCTCATTTTAATATTTCCAAGATTAAAATCGTATAGTTTCAGTGGTTTTAAACTCAACTTGCTGGGGTGAGATTAGTTCTGCTACATACATATGCAGAAGAAGCTTTAGAAGATTAAAAATGAATAGGTTCTGAGAAACTATGTTATGAAGTTTTTCCAGTTTCAAAAAAAGTTTTTTACAAAAAAGAAATGTTGTCTGAGAACTTTTTGATTTGTTGGGTTTTTATATATCAATTTCTAGGGGTTTGAATATTTTTTTTTATTTTGAATTTTTTGGATACTTAATGTTTATTTTATTTAAGTTACTATAACCAATAAAATGGTGTTAACATTACTTTGCTATAACAGGAAGCAGCCTCATGATAGATTGTATAACTTGGCTTCACATATGGTCACGTAAAAGGCTTACAAAAATTAAACAAATTGAAATATTAAATATTCAATAGTAATATGTCGGAGATTGTATAATTTTGACGGCTTTGTGTATTTTACTAAAACACATTTTATGTTTTTTGAAGTGTGAACTTATTTTGTGGTTTCGAATATCAAAATTTTATTCTCCAGATTAAACCCATATTTTATCAAAATATAAAAATGTAATACTTATACATTTTAAATGTAATCTAAGAAAATACATTTCCTAATATTAATATCACAAAAATAAATTAAGATTACTATTATGTAGTTAATACATAGCAAACATCATATACTCTTTAATATAAATATAAACTTATAACTATAATTAATATAAATAAAAATCGCCGTTGTGATACGATTTCATATGATTCCTTTTTGTGATCTATATCACCATTCAATCTTTTTTGCTATTGTTGTTGTTGTTTGTTTTGCTGTCAACAGTTTCTTTGTATTCTCCTTTGTCGGAGTTTAAACATAATCTTCCCAAGCTTATTATTAATAAACTATAGCTGCAAAATTAGATGAACCAAACCAAAATATTAAAAAAATTCAAACCAAACCCAAATTCATAAATAACTGAACTATTATTCTTCTTAAACCGAAAACAACATCCACAACCGAACTGGAAGCAAACCAAAAAAAAAAAAAAAATTGAACGCTTATTTTTTATAAAATATTACCAAATAATAAAATTTAGTTTAAAACATAAATTATAAATATAAATAATCTCGCGCAACTTCGTGGGTCAGAATCTAGTTTACTTTTAAAATTTGTACATCTCCTCAATCATTGGAACCAATATATTTGAAATATACATTTATCATTTTTAATACTTTTACAAGTTCAGTTTCCAATTTCTTAGTTCCAGAGGTATAGGAGTTGTTTGGCTATATGAAAACATTGGTTCGGTTTGATTTTTTTGGTTCGGTTTTGATTTGATTTTTGCAGTCTATATATCCAGGCTAGCCACGATGCTGAAATGGGTTTTGTTAGCAATTTAAAATAAATTTTAATATATCAATATTTATTTTGATTCAATTAGCTTAACGGATTTTTAATGGGTATTTTTATTAAGACCCGTTTATTAAAGGAGATTTTAGTTAAAGTAAACATAGATTCTATTTACCGTTTACATAAATATATTTATTAAAAGTAATATCAATAATAATTTTCAAAGAATTTTTGAAAACAAAATCTGAGTTTTTCAAAAAATCAGTTAAACATTTTTTAGAAAAACACACTTCAATATATATATTTTTAAATATATTTTATAAAAAAAATATTTAAAATACCTGAAATTATCACCAATCTAAGTCGATCACTCCATTAAATGGGATGGGGTTTGAATGGGACGGGTTTATGCAGATTTATCCATTTTAACATCCTTAACAAAATATATGATGCATTATTATTAGATTTTTACTATATAAATATCCCGTTATTTGTAAACGCGGGTGGAAAATCTAATAGCATGATTGGCTCCCATATGTTTCATTCGGTTTGAGTGGTTGTGATGAAGGGAGCAGTGTGCCCAAGATTTTGTATGCTTCCAAGTTTGTTCTGTTAATAGGCTCATTCATTTGGTGTTTTGTTGCCTCTGCTTGTGATGTCGAACTTCTGATTGTTAAATCTGCTTCGGTTGTGGTTTTAATCGTGGGCGTGAGACCAATACTTGGGCTGTCTAAGCTTCATTTCACTTCTTAGCATGATTGGCGTTGAGTTTCGAATACTGGTCAGCGATATTAGGTGTTGTTTATGTGTTATGTTTGCTCATGTCTTATGGTTATATCTCATTTCTCTGCTTTGCTATGGTAGCAGTAGATGTTTTAGCCGGTTTGGCTTTGTTATTGATTGATGTAAACAATTTCTCCGGCTATAATTATTAAAAAACTGTTGTTTGATAAAAAAAAAAAGTAATTATTCAATAATTGGATAGAAAACATAGGCATTAAAGTAGAAAACTAAAATAATAATATAAATATTTTAATAACAAAGGAGTTCATCCATGTTCACATATCACTCCCTGGATTTCGGTCCAAAGAATCAAACCGATGTTCTGGAGTGCTGTCGACAGAGTAACGATGCTTTAGATGAAGATAAGTACTTTGTGTTTCTAACTTTCTACAGAGAATCTTCCAGCGTGAGAGATTCTTGATGTCTGTGGGTTGGAAAAAGAAAACGCACAGAATGAATGAATGTATCAAATCATGAATGAGATTCCGTTTTTCATGGCCTAAATCAATCTATCTCGCTTTCTCAAGGTTGTCTTTAATTTTTATTTTGACAACTAATTATTGTATTCTTTATGGACTGAATATTTCTTTATTATTTTCGTCCAATAGAATAATGACTGTAAGAATCTCTTTTATTGGGATTAGAGTTTCAAGTCCAAAAATTCAGAGAAAACTGCTCATTTTGTTCTCCTATATCAAACTTCAAATCTCCTTCTCCTTCTCTCTGCTTCATCGTCACAAGTAACCATCATGGACACACTCGTTGCTCAGTTGCAGAGACAATTTCGTGACTACACCATTTCTCTCTATCACCAGGTTTCTTCTTCGTTTTTTCCTCCCAAACTTACAGATAAAGTTAGTAAATTTTAGCATCTGGGTACGAAAATGAATCCAAAGGTGGATCCTCTAAAGTTGTTAGGGTTCTTGATTTGGAAATTGAGGGTTAAAGAGTTAGTTTAAAGTTTCTGTGAAATGGGTTTTTGTTTATTTATCTAAAGGTGACTCCTTTTTAGCGATGATCCTCCTCTACAGTAGTTAGGGTTCTTGGATTTGAATTTGGAAATTGAGGATTTAAGAATTGGTTTTAAGTGTGCGTGAAATGGGTTATTGTCTCTTTTTCCAAAGGTGTCTCCTTTATAGATTTAAGCTTTTCTTACTGAGAGCTTGAATTTGAAAATTAAGGCTTTGGCTGAGATTAGTTGTTTTGGTATGTGAAGGGGTTTCTGGATGATCAGTTCACTGAATTGAAAAAGCTGCAAGATGAATGTAGCCCTGATTTTGTGGCAGAGGTTGTTTCTCTCTTCTTTGAAGACTGTGAGAAGCTTATCGGTAACATGGCTAGAGCTCTGTAAGTTTTTTCTTTTTGACCTTTGTTAGTCGTCTAGTATAATCAAAAGATATGTTTTGGTTTGATATTTGTTTTTGTACATACTTCAGAGATCAGACAGGAAACGTAGATTTCAGTCTGGTAGGTTCTAGTGTTCATCAACTCAAAGGTAGTAGCTCAAGGTAATGTTACTCAGATCTGTAATCTCAGTCCTTTGTCTCTTATCTCCTACTTAGTCTTAGTGAAGAGGTCGTTCTTGTTTGTGTAGTGTTGGTGCCAAGAGGGTCAAAGGTCTTTGTGTTACCTTCAAGGAGTGTTGTGACTCTCAGAACTTTGAAGGGTAAGCTCATTTTCTGCTATGTTCATTTTTTTCTTATTGTTGAGACTAATTTGGGGAACAATTCTGCTTCAGGTGTGTGAGATGTTTGCAGCAGGTGGATATTGAGTACAAGTCATTGAAGGCAAAGCTTCAAGATTTGTTCAATGTAAGTGACAAAAAGATTATGAGAAACTGTGAAAGAACATAGTTATGAATGATTCTTGTCTTGTCTTTTGCAGCTTGAGCAGCAGATTGTCCAAGCTGGTGGTAGAATCCCTCAGGTTGATATATAAGATACTTGCCGACGACAGAACATGAATTTGATCAATCAGAGTGATGATGATTTGCATTCTCAGGATGTTATTGTTTAGTTAAAACTTAAAAGTTAAAACACTTACAAATGTGTGGAAAAGACCGAGTGATTGTTGTTGTTAGATCAGTACTATGTAACTTTATCAATCGCTTTGGTTTGATGACCCTTGTTCCTAATATATAATCTGAATCGTTTGCTATGATTTGTGTCTCGTAAAAATCATATGAAGAAGAAGTATATGTAAAACACGAGTCTACAAAGTTAAATTGTATTAAACGACGCCGTATCACTTGTATTAAAGAAGCAGATGATCATTGTGGAAGCTTTCCAGGGAGAGATACCAATCAAGAACAAGTCTGCAAAGTTAAATTGTATAAACGACGCCGTATCCCTTGGCCTTGACGAAAGAAGTTAAATAGCACTAGACGACGCCGTATGAGATCACTTCGCTCGGTATTCTCAAATGAGTGAAGTTTTGCGCAGAGCCAAACACACACTTAGCGTCAAGCAATACCAATCTCTCTTGAACCAGTATGCAGCTACTCAATCACTCTCCAAAACCAAGGCTCTACACTGCCACGTCATCACCAACGGTCGAGCCTCCGACCACATTCTCTCGACCCTCTCCGTCACATACGCTCTATGCGGCCACATCGCCTACGCACGCAAGCTGTTCGACGTAATGCCTGAAAGCTCTCTGCTTTCTTACAACATCGTCATCAGAATGTACGTGCGCGACGGGCTGTACCAAGACGCTGTAAACACGTTCGTTAAGATGGTCGGCGAGGGAACTAAGTGTTGTCCCGATGGTTATACGTACCCTTTTGTTGCCAAGGCTGCTGGAGAGTTAAAGTCTGTGCCTTTAGGGTTGGTGATTCACGGGAGGGTCTTGAGAAGCTGGTTTGGCGCGGATAAGTATGTGCAGAACGCGTTGCTTGCCATGTACATGAGCTTTGGGAGGGTTGAGATGGCGAGGAGAGTGTTTGATGTGATGATGAACAGAGATGTGATTTCTTGGAATACAATGATTAGTGGGTATTATAGGAATGGTTATATGAATGATGCTTTGATGACATTTGATCGGATGGTAGATGAGGGTGTTGGTGCTGACCACGCTACTGTTGTTTCCATGTTGCCTGTTTGTGGTCACTTGAAGGATCTTGAAATGGGAAGGAATGTTCATAAACTGGTGGATGAGAAGCGGTTAGGTGATAAGATAGAGGTGAAGAATGCGTTGGTGAACATGTATTTGAAATGTGGTCGTATGGACGAGGCGAGATTTGTGTTTGATAGGATGGAGCGCAGGGATGTGATCACATGGACTTCTATGATTAACGGATATACAGAAGATGGGGATGTGAAGAACGCTTTGGAGTTGTGCAGGTTGATGCAGTTTGATGGCGTGAGACCTAATGATGTGACTATAGCCTCTCTTGTTTCAGCTTGTGGTGATGCTTTGGAGCTGAATGATGGTAAATGTTTACATGGTTGGGCAATAAGGCAAAGGGTTCACTCCAGTGTCATCATAGAAACTTCTCTGATCAGCATGTATGCTAAATGCAGTCGAGTGGACCTTTGCTTCAAAGTCTTCTCTGGGGCTTCAAAAAACCAGACAGGTCCCTGGAGTGCGATTATCGCCAGTTGTGTGCATAATGAACTTATGAGTGACGCGTTGGATCTCTTCAAAGGGATGAGACGGGAAGATGTTGAACCGAACATTGCTACACTAAACAGTCTCCTTCCAGCGTATGCAGCTTTGGCAGATCTGCGCCAAGCAATGGACATTCATTGCTACCTAACCAAAACCGGGTTTACGTCGAGCCTTGATGCAGCTACAGGGCTGGTTCATGTTTACTCAAAGTGTGGAACTTTAGAATCCGCCCACAAGATATTTGATGGGATCCAGGAGAAACACAAGAGCAAAGATATAGTTCTATGGGGTGCATTGATCTCTGGTTACGGGATGCACGGAGATGGCCATAACGCGCTGCAAGTTTTCATGGAAATGGTTCGTTCTGGTGTGACGCCAAACGAAATCACATTTACTTCTGCCTTAAACGCTTGCAGCCATTCCGGTTTGGTCGAACAAGGCTTGACACAGTTCAGGTTTATGCTTGAGCATCATAATAAGATAGCTCGACCAAACCATTACACTTGCATGGTTGATCTTCTTGGTCGAGCAGGTCGGTTAGAAGAAGCTTACAATCTCATTACAACAATTCCATTTGAACCAACCTCAACTGTTTGGGGTGCATTGCTCGCTGCATGCGTCACACATGAGAATGTCCAGCTTGGAGAAATCGCAGCAAACAAGCTGTTCGAATTAGAACCAGAGAACACAGGAAACTACGTGTTGTTGTCGAATATCTATGCTGCTTTGGGACGATGGAAAGATATGGAGAAGGTGAGAAAAATGATGGAGGATGTTGGATTGAGAAAGAAACCAGGTCATAGCACAGTCGAGTTCAGACAAAGATTATGAACAATTGTTATAGATTTTTTTGTATTATTTTTGTCAGCGAAATGCTATAAGATGTGGAGAAGATATCTAAAGAAGAGTTCCTAGATGTATTTGGGTCAAGTAATGAAAAATTTAGCAGAAGTAAATGTTGTTCATACACATACATGAACTGTGACAACAAATGGTTTGCACAACAATGATAAGACATGAGAATCTGAAGTTGCCACAACATCACACCAACTCTATGCAAACTGATGATCCCAAGTCTACCAACAACATTTCACCAGCAGAAGATACATTAGCGACAGCTTCAAGCAACGTGTATAGTCACTGAACCTCGGATGCTCCTTCGGAATCAGACAAAGGTAAGAGAGTACAAACTCCAAGCATATGTCCATTGAGGCAAACATAATACTCAATGCTATCTTCATAAGCCCCCAATCTACAGCTAGCACTCTGTGGTATCATCCTCGCCTGAAGCATACTCCACAGCTTCGCCTTGCAATAAGGACAAACCTCTGTGGGATGAAACGATGTCCCTTTCCTAATAAGCAACTTCCTCACCTTCGACATTGAAAACGATTTGAAAATCCCACGGAAGAATCCCAAATCACCATCTTCTCCTCCTTGATCCAAATGCTCACAAGGATCAGAAACATACAGAATGTCATCGTTTCGACACTGGGGAGGAAGGAAGCTCCTTCCCGAAGTTCTAGAGAAGCGGGTCCTGTGAACAAAGTGACCAGGGACGTGAACATCGCTAAAGAGTCCACCTTTACTGGAACCTGAGCAGTAAATCAAAAGCTTCCCAAGTGCTCTCCAACTACCATCAACACTGTGGCTGCCACTAGACTGGAGATCAGACATCATCTTCGGCGCTCTGGCTCTGCAGAACTCTTTCCACAGCAGTCTCTTAGCAAGATCATCAAACCATTTACAGACACAAGACAGAGTGGCGATTACATTAGGGTTCCAGTTAAGATGCTGAACCATAAGGAACAGTACTTCTTCGCTAAGGTGTCCTTTCGTGCAATGACAAGTCGCCGAGTGAACACAACGGTACTGCTTTGCTATTATCATCCTCTACGCCTAGCACAGAAGCAAATAGTAAGCCTTAACCTCACTGAACAAATGCATTTAAGTAAAAGCAAGAAGCTTTAACTAATTGGTAAAGTGACCAAATCATGAGAAAGAGATTAGAGATGCATATGATTATAATAAACAATACCCACATCAAAGATGCATTCTTTATATATATATATAAACAGTCTTAAGAAACCAAATTCGTTTTCTTGTTCAAAACTTTAAAGATTCCCACAAAACCAAAAATCAAAATAGCCCAGATCTATAACACTCCTTGCTTCAAAGATAAGGGACATCTCACCTTAGTTTACACCAATCTATTACACAAGAGGTTCAGTAAAGTGTAAAGGTGGGACCTTTGAGTTGAATCGAGAGTATACTAGTTTAGGGTTTTGCTCGAGCGACCATGAAGCATAAAGAAAAAGGAGAAAAGGGTTAGCATTTCAACTGATTCTGATGCTTTCCAGCAATACCCAGAGAGAAAAGTTTTGAACTTGGGTTAAAGAATGAAGAAGATGAGGTGATGCATGCAGAGATCGAGAAGAAGCAAGCAAGCAAATCTGCTTCTTTCCTAATTTTTTTTTTTTTTCTGATTGTTTTCTATGTAAGTGGGAAATGTACGGTTTGTCTGCGATTCTACGGGTTATGTTAAAGTACGGTAAGGTGTACGGTGTGGCTAATCCGTTTGATTGGATGGAGGCTGATCTCGCTACAAAGAGTTGGTGACTCCGTTAACGTTAACGGCAAAACGACGTATTTTACAATTACAATGTTTTTAATTAATGTGAAGTTAAATTAACTCCATCTACTAGTTTGTCTCCATTGTAGCTGAATTTCATAAATTTATAAAATAGTGGAGAAAGGTTGAAAAATGGGGGAAAAGATGTTGACAATTAAAAAGGAGTTGTTGAAACATGTTAAAATGTGAAAATATCTTCTGAAGCAGACAAGATAAATAGTTGGTTACGAAAACTAAAGAAAGGCAAGTGAGTTAGAGCTTAGAAGCTCCCCATGTCCATCCTTGTCTCGAACCCAATTCAATATGATCCCATCATGAAAACTAGCATCATGATTATGAACGGTTGACAGATTGAACCAATGTGAATAATAATAGAATTTTTTAGATCTATCTAGAGATACTTTCTCACATTCAAATTACACTACAAAGACACTTATCACTTGAGACACAATTTCTTTTGTCAAAAAGACTCTTATTACCATAAACTAAAGAGAATCTATTTTCTCTTCTTATTTCATTTTATTATTTTTCTTATTCTACTTTATGTATTTATTTACTTTTATCTCAAGTTCTAAAATATATTAAACAAAAATAATTGTCATAATAAACTATATATAAAATTCTCTATCTTTTAAGATCCATGTTCATATATATATTATATATATTAATGTGTAAACAAAATGTGGACGTGGACACGAAAGCGTGGATAATAGAATTATAAATTAGTTGTGAACATGAACATCTTAACAGAATTATAAACTAGTTGTGGGCATGGACAATATTCATTCGATTCCATTCATCATCTCGGGATCTAAATTCAATTCTAATCAAAATTACATCCATCCACATCATGACAAAGCGTAAATTCCTTAGATCAGAAATCTCTGACATGCAAGATCTATTACTCTCCGACAAAAGGTAACGCTTCTTCGATTTTTCTCTCCGCTCATACTCACAATATCATCTCTTTCTCGTCTTGATTGAAGTTTAACTGCAGATAATTGATCAATTGAGCTGAAGAAGCCAAGCATTTGTATTGGAGAGAACAGAGTCCGTGTCCACGTTTTATGGTATAATTTTAGTAACATGAGTCCATGTCCACGTATTGTTGTATAGTTTTATGGAATCAAAACATAGAGTTTGTCCACTTATCTACTATAAACACATTAACATCACATTTCCACACATTACTCATCACTCATCCACACATCACCCGTTCACAAATCACCCAACCACACATCACTCGTCCACAAATCACTCATCCACAACTGTCCTTTCCATTAAAGGCAAAATTGTCCACAATCTATTGCTGGCCCACAACAAAGTGTGTCACATGTAAAAAGTGTTTGTAGATATAATAGAAAGTCAAAAAGTGTCTCTTAGTGTAATCTAAGTAATAATAATAAAGCAAAGATCTGAGTCTGTTCATAAGTCTAATGGTATTGTTGAACAAACACAGAGTCATAAGGCCATTGGTATTCATTCTTTTTGTTAAAAGATTTATGTGGATATGGACATGTAATCTTTCTCCATTGGCTTTGATTCAATCAAGCAAATCCAATTAATGCATTCATGAAACTTTTAACTAACATTTGGTGGCATTGTGATCCATCACACGTTTAACATATTAGAAGGAATATCTTTTGTTGGTTTGTGGATCCGGTTTACCATCCGGTTTGTCTAGAAAGAAAAAAAAACTGCAGAAGAAAACAATAACCAACAAGAGATGAAAACGTAAAGAAAACTAGTCTTTTTTTGTCTGTACACATCCAAATGAAAACCAACAAACCGGTTCAGAAGAACCAAAACTAAACACATAACACAATCCATCAGAGTATTATTCACAAAGCACCATATCAATATACGGCTGAGACATCATATCCTTAAATATGAATGCATCAATCAATCTTTCTTGAAGTTTCCAGCAAACCGAAACCACATCAAACCGGGCTCGAATTACCAGTTTCTGCACACACAAAACCAAAAACCAATTCAACTACTCTTATAAAGATTCCAAATGTTAGTTCTGCTCATGCTCAAGGCACATACCAGAGTTAGCAGGAGGTTTAGACTCTTGAAGAGAGATGACAGTTTCGAAAGCACCAACCAAAGCTTTGACTTTGCTTTTTCGAGCTTCAACAAGTTTACTCGCTGTTTCTTCGATGACATTGTTGAGCAGTCCCTGTGCATCTTTCTCCTGAACGTCTTGATGCCTCAACACAACTTTTTCACCATCTTCATCTTCTTCCTCATCTTCTTTGACGTCTTCCCTCTTCTTAAAGCTTCTTCTGACCTGTGCATCTTGCGCTTTGTCTTCACCAAGATCTCTTCCTCTCCTAAACTTGAGTTTCCTCGCACTCTCGCCCACATCATCAGCATCCACAACTTTCCCTCTCCTGAAATGTAGCTTCCTAGCAGCTTCCTCTGCAGACTCTCCTTCCTTCCTCACTCTTGGTTTCCTCTCCTCTCCATTGGAGGTTTCGATCTCTTCTTCTATTACGCTCTCAGCCTCGTTGCTTCCTGAAGGGTAATCATACTCCTCTGTCTCCGAAACAGGACACTCATCGTCTTTCTCAGTTGATTGAGGCTGTAGAAGAGGAGGAAAAGGTTCAGCAACGCACTGCTGATTCTGATCATGTTCAGACACAGCTTTGCTCTTTGTTTCCATTTCCACAACGTGCAATGTTTTCTCCTCCACTGGATAGCCATCTACCTGCTTGTCAGACTCATCAGTGCGCTTCACACGTCTTAGTTTCTGATTTGGTCGAGAAGAGGAGGAGGAGGAGGCAGCCTTTAAGCTCTGACTCTTCTTCAAACTTGAAGTTCCAGCTAGTCTCATTGGTAATCTTGGAGAAAGAGAAGCTCTTGGCGTCACTGGAACCTTCTTTAAAACAACTCTGGAGGAAGCTGTAGCCTTCTTCATCTTTGCATCTTCACTTTTTGATCCCATTTTGGGTTTCAGAACCGATGGAGAAGCAGCTTTCTCGCTGTTCACTTTAGATTTGGACGTTGCTAGTGCTGAATAAGATTTCTTCAAGACCTTCGGCTTCATAGCATCAACACTACGAGCTCCCAAATCTGGTGAAGGTTTAAGCTTGGAACTTGATGATGTCACTTTCTTCTTCACAGGAGTTTCATCACCAGATGGTATTATCAACACCTCTGGCTTCTTCACCCCACTCACTTGATGCTTCACAACCTCTCTCTTGATCATCATCATCTCAGAAGAACCATCATCATCAGGAGTGACCTTCTTTGTCGTAACCTTCTTAGTTTTAGAAGAGCCAGGCTTCATAGTTTCGACCAAAGCATCATCATTCACTTTCTTGAAGATCTTTCTGTTAGTCGAACGCCACGGTTTCTCCACGGTTACCTGCTTCTTGCCGTACTTGCAGATATCGTGGCAAGAACCGGTGGATGCTCTGAGGTAACGAGGGATCTCTTTCTCTTTAGGCTTTGATGCTACTGCCTTCCCAGTAGAGTCCCTCCTCGCCATCATTTCAGTCGTTCCAAAGCTACTCACACTGTCTTCAGCCATCAATTACAAACCCAACAAGACACAACCTGTTCACATTTTCAAACACAAGACACCAAAATTAAATTACTACTTCATATAAAGACATTTATATACAAACAAAGAAAAATGTTTTCTTTATGTCACTAAACTTGTAGAACAGAAAACAACAACAAAAAAAAAACAGATCAGAGAAGAGATTAAACACAATAACTCTAACAGAAACCAAAACTCAAAACTGAATATAGATTATGTCATAAGATGAGGAGCCAGCAACAACATTATCCACCACAAGATAGCCAAAACTAAAACCGTTTTCTTTTTGGTTACTGAAACAAACGTTTTTGTACTAACATACCTACCAAAAGATTTCAAAATCTAGTTGAACAGCTTTGGATTTTGGCTTACCAAATATGATAAACAGAAGCAGCAAGAAGGGGTCAAAGAATAAGTTATATGTAAAAATGGAGGAAATTATTCGAAAACTAAGCAAACAATGTCATGAAAGACAGAGACAATGCGATTCTCTAAATAATTAAATAAAGGAAACTCAAATGGATCGCATTTAAAGAGAAGTTTTCAACTTGAAGCATTCATTTTTTTTTCCTGAGAATAATCAAACCAAAGACCCACAAATAAAGCATAAGATCCAGTTCTTACGTTTCTATTGAAAAATGGAAAATGCTAGAAAAATATCGGCTTCGAAGGAAACCCATTTTCGCATTTACCGATTAAATGGCTTCCACGATCAGAAACTTCGATGGGGGAAAATCATTTTGAAATTAGAAGAGAATTTCTTTTAAAAAAAACGAAATAATAATAATTCACCTTTGTTTTCAGAGGAACTGTTCAAAAGAAAAGCAAAAGACTTTTTGACAAAACAATGATTTTAAACACGGGAGAAGAAAAAAGGTGCAGAATTTACGAGTCCTTTTCTTCTGGGTCGGTGTTCCGTGTTCGTCGAGATCGTGCAACCAACTAAAAGAAGAAAAAAAAAAACTTTTTTTTAAAAAAGGTTATTTAACGAAGGTGGTGGTGAGGGCTTTTCTTTTCTTTTCTTCGTCTCCTTGCTTTCCGCGTTTATCGCAGAATTTGGAAGGGCAGTTTAATAATGTTTACCCCTCTAGATTTTAGAGAGAGAAATTTTTGGGTGGCTTTAGAACATGCGCAATGGTGATATTGTCTCAAGAGTCCTTAGGATTAGAATAATATATATATTTTTTTTGAATTGTTAAGGATCATAATCAGAAATATGTGTACAATGGTGATACTCGATTTTGAATTCTTAGGAATAAATAAATATTTTTTTTAAAAAAAAGTGAAATTAAATTTTTTATTTATTATTCATACCTAGAAAAACCAATACGGAAACCATTACCTTGAGCTCACAGACGGTCTTCTGTAGCTTAAGCAGCTTCTGATCACACTCGAAACCTTGCTCCTTAAGCAGCCTGAGTTCTCTCTGAACCTCAAACACTTCCTCCGTGACTGCCACATCCCACCATTTCCATATGTGGCAGCCCCCATCATCTCTATTCTCGCACGTGTAGTACAACCTCCCTGGATCTTTTCGTGTGTAAGATGTTGCAATAGCAGCCTCACTGCCACAGTAACATCTCGTTGGGATGCCATCATCAGCCTCAGGTGGGTTGCGAACCGGCTCGCCAACAGAGAAACTACTCTGTCCTTCATCCGCATAAAGAGCAGCCTCTGCTTCAAGAAGGTACGTCATGTCGAACTCATCTGACGAAAACGGCTGGCTGTACGAATAGTCTTGTCCCATGATTGGTTAAACCTGAAAGAAAACCTAGATTTTTAGTAACGAAGATGATATAAACAACAACAACCACAGATCTTTAGAAACGAGCACGAATTGAACAAATCGTAAGCAAACATGAATCACATATAAACCGTAAGCTAACACAAATAAGAACATCAAAGAAGATTGTAATTGAACGAGAATATCCGCAAATCGTTTCAAAACAAAATAGATTGAAAACCCTAAATCGAGTGAAAACCCCAAATCGATTGAAACCCTAATTTTAAAAGACAAATCGATTGAATCTTCACAACCTAACCCTAATTTGAGGAGAAAACAACAAAGAAAACAAAATCTCGACGCATAAATCTACAAAATCACCCTACGATTTACCTTCTTCTCGGGATGGATCGAATCGCCTTTGATATCGCCTTCACTCGAGACGTTTCTTTTTTCCTCGCCTTCTGGTCGAAAATGAATAATTTTTTTTGATACGTACGAATGACAAAGCCGACGGACGAACCAAAACGTGCCACGTCTCTAAGGATCAACTCCGTTAAATCCTTATTTACGGATTGATCCTTGGATTATTTCGGTTAAATAATATTTCTTTATTCCGATAACCATCGGATTAGGCGCTAAGGATCCATTAAGGATCAGCGTTGCGGCTGGTCTTATGGGGTCATTATAAAGTACCAAACTTTACTTTTCATCACATGGTTTGGTTTTGATCTGTTTTTGCTTAATTAAGACCGAAGCGGGACGAGATGTTTGGGGGTTTGACGTAACCAAGATCCACACCGGAGTTGGACCAAAATAAATCCAGTTTATCATTAGGCAAAATGTAAATGTAAATATGAATAATTTTTTTTTTGAAAGAAAAAGTACCTGGAATTGACCATTTTTCTATAAGTTTTAAGATATTCTTCCACTTTTATGATGTCAAAATTTAGTAATTTTCCTATAAAATGTTTAAAATATCTTTAAAACTTTAATGGTAGAGTAAATGGTAATAATAATTGTCTTACAAAGTACTATATATACTAAGTTAAGCCATGCGCTCTTGCAAGGAATGAACATTATATATACTGTTTTTATGTATTATATGTTCTTTTACATATTTATAAAATAATAAATATATATTGAATAATTAAAGAGTTAATAACTATTCCATATATAATTAAATTGGGGTGAACACATAAATAAATTTCATTAATCCAAACAATCATTTTTTTCTATTTTATATGATATATAATTAAATTTAAATGATATTAACATATATATAGTATATTTTTAATATTGATATATATTAAATGATGCTTTCTATTCATATAGTTTTTTGATAATTTGTATATTCTTATAACAAAAACTTTAAATCACTGATAACACAATTTTCATTGTGTGATTAATAGTTATAGTAATTTGTAATTTTTTTAAAAAAATCAAGGCTAAGTTTAGAATTTAAATATTAATTTGTCAATATTTGCTCAAAGCTTTTACCAATTTTTTTTTGTTCAAGGCACACATTCATCGTTCAAAGGATAACACGACCTAATCTTTTATAATGAAAACGATTACAGAAGTTACAACAATAAAACCACACCAAGAAATGATCACAAACTAACGCATGACTTGATTATGAAATAATATTACCAGATGTACGATACAAATCTGGCTAAATATATATAATATGGGTTTGTAATAATCCTTTAAATGTATGTTTTAATTGAATAACATGGTACATTTTTTCAGTTTGTAGTATTCATGATATAAATATTGAATATTCGGGTATTTGGTGATGTATCCAGTTGTCTAAATTATAACTGGTTATATCTTGTTGACTAAATTATTTGTACTAAATTGCATGTTAATAAATAATTCATACTTTGTCCAGATAAATAAAAAGTAATCCAGTGAAATTAAAAACCATGTAGCAATGGTTTGTTATAGTCATAGTTTTTATATATTAGTTGGTCAATATTACCAGATGTATGGTCCTGCTAACTATATATAAAACAATTTGTAGTCATCCTGTAAATCAATGTATATTTATTCATGTGAAATGGTACATTTATTAATTTTGTAATATTCAAGATATATATGTTGAATATCCGAATATTTGTTCCTTTATCCACCTGTTTCCACTGCAAAGACGACGACGCTATGTTGTCTATGTCGTTAAGGACTGATGACGATGAATCAAAGTCGCTATGGCGTTCCTCCTTAGCCGTTGGAGAAGCATATATATATATTTCACTTTCACCATAGAAGAAGAAGACATCAGTCAACTAAATAAAAGAAATTTCATTAAGGCAATCAAAATCACAGTAAGCTTTTGTCATGGTATAAAGTAGAACCAATCTGATGTTTGGGGGATTATAAAACGGTGTCAGACACAATCAGAACACGGCGAGACTTGGCGTGGCGGATGAAGAAAGCTTGAGTGGCGATGACACATTTATAGTGCATGATTCTGATTTCACCGAGAGTGGCCATGGCAGCTGCCATGTGACTCAGAGACAATGTCCATTGGCAAATCAACACATGGGATGGAGAGTCGGACGTGCTTGCTGAGGCATATGGCTAGCGAGATAACGTCTGTGGAGAAGTCAATGTAGTGAGGTAGAACAACCTTTCTTCTGAGAATCCATCCTCGAATCCCGACATCTACAATATATCAGTGGTGCCGCTTCTGATAGAGATAAATAAACAGAGAAGGTTCAGAATAAATGGTGAAAGACGGAAGTTTTACTAGTTTACTAGTACATAAACTTTATAAGTTTTGCGGATAGAGAAAGTAAAAGTTCGTAGTATATACATAAACCCATAGTAATATATACAGTTTACTCCAAAAGATTAAAACATTGAAGGTTTGAGATTTTTAAGGAGAACAAAAAGAAAAACAGTAGAGGTTATTAAGAAGGAGCTAGAATATATATATATATATAGAGGAGAATATCACGATTGGAGAAAGAGTAAAAATTGTTTCAGATTAAAAAAGTTTTAAGACGGAGAGAGAAGAAGAGATATATATATATGTAATAGAAATGCCATATCTTTTGTAAGAAATAGATGGTAGTGTAGATTTAGGAACATCTGGGGTTATGAAAACTAACAGTACATTTGCATATAGCTAATTTAACTTATATTTCTAGCTATCTAGTGCAAATTGTCTTAAATTTATAATTTATACCAGTCAATAATAGTACTTTGTATAAAACTAAGTGTATCTCACATACAAAAAAAATCCACCATTACTTTGATATTTTCTTTAATGTTCTTATTTAAATTTACTCAACTTTTCCCAGACCACAATATGAAGTAGCTACGTTTGTTCTCCACTATTACATTTATGTTGGAGAAATAAAATATTGGAATAAGAAATTTGTTTGAAAACAATATATTAATGATGATAATTAATGGTCCATTTTCAAATTAAATACGGTCTCCAACTTCAAGCAATCTTACTCTCTTCCTCTGTTTCTAAAATAATGCCATTTTAATATGTTTTCTTGTTAGACAAAAAATATCATTTTAGAATTTCAATTCAATTTTTAGTTTAATATTAATTATAAATAGATTAATTTTTATAAACAATTTTATTTATTTAAAATATTATTGATTAAATAGATGTAATTAATAAGAATTTAAATGCATTTTAACTATTTTTTTTTAATCTGCCTGTGAAAAGTATCAAAATAACATTTTTTTGGGAAACATAGCGTGTACTAATTTTCTCAAAGATTAATGAATGGTCGGTTTCAGACATTGTCAAACAATTTTTACTACTTAAAATGTCAGCAGAATGATGACGTGTATAAAGAAGGTTCATAGTTCGTATATACAGCTTTTTTGTCAACCGTTTATACAGTTAAAAATTTTAAATTCTCTTGGCTATTTTTTTTTAAATGATAGGGTGCAATTGTTTTAATATTTATATCCAAGTATTATAGTTTTCCAAACTCTAAGGATAAAGTAAACATGATAAAATATTTGAAACTTTACTATAAGAATTTTGATACTAAAATATCATACAGCCGTAGGCTATTGTTTTGATAAATAGCTCCCACAATATATATTTTTAAGTTCATATCATTCGATCCAAAAATCTTGAACTTTTTTGAAAGTTTTAAGTAAGATCCTGAAAAAAATTCATCAAATAAATATAATGATAAAGCCATAACTTTATTAAATAATTTCGAAACCAAAAACCATAAAATCCATTATAATAATGTTTTCGTTAAAAACTTCCACATACATTTTGATACAACTAAAATTATTTAAGGACCAGCTCCTGGTCCTTGCAAACAACATGTTTCGGACTCATTTAAATGGTAGTGCTTAACTAATTTCCTATCGGTCGACCATGTATTATGAAATTCAACTGCTATTCCAGTAATTGTGACTACCCCAAACTAACACAACAAAACCCAAAGTTATCCGGAATAGTTATGTAAAATTTAAAACAGACTAGAATAAAAAATGTTATAAATTCAATTTGTCTAGATCCCTCGTGAAGTTATCATTTATTTATTTCTCTTGTAAATTTTCCGTTTGGAAAGTGTAAAATAATTCAACAATTTGTCTTGCTTTCTCTCCATAACTTTCAAATATTTAAGCTTTTCTAGGTTTATTTACCTTTTCTTCTTCTTCCAAAAGCTTCAATAATAACAAAATTTAGTGAAAGAGTTATTACATGCATATTGTTCTAACAAAGGCAATATACATCAGTTACAAAAAAAAAGGGCAATATACATGCATATATAAATGCATGTGAAGTGGATGAATTAAAAGAAACAGGGAAGAGGCTTTTGCACTCTTCGCTTTCTTCGGTGGTGGGGCAAACAGTTTAAATCGTGCCACTTTCATCATTTCATTTAAGTGGACATATCATTGAAGTAATGCCTAAATGCATGATCCATGAAATTAGATACATACACTGATACACACACACAAAATTAACATCCCGAAATGTCACATTGGGAGCCGGCCGTAGAGCTACTGCATTCCGAGCAGCTTTGGCATTTTCTCTCTCTTCCTGGCAGATCCGGCTGCCCTCTGAGCAAGGTTGATAATAGTAGCATTCGTACGCACCATGACGATAACAACTAAAACCAAAAGACAAAAGATTCGTAAGATTGGGAATGTAGACAAAAAGCACCAAAAAGGAATAAAAACTCATTGAATCAAGGCAATACAAAATGTGAAGACTCCAGTGGATAAAACTACAAAAAGAAAACATACAGTAAAGCACCAAAATTTAACACAAAGGCAGTCATTCGCATTACACAAACCCTAAAACATCAGGTTCTTGAAACGATAAACCTTAACATGAACAATGATTCTAACAATCGAACGCAATGTCCAAAAGAAAGAGTCAAAAACGATGATTAAAGCAGAGGACCAAAAACGGAGAGAAACAAAGCCAAAACTTCGATGAAACCCGATGGAAAGCAGAGAGGATGAACGAAGTACAAACCTTTTGGATTCTTTCGAAAAGAGCAAGTGAGAGACAAAGAAGGAAGACAAGCAATTTATATTCCAAAAATTGGGAACCGCAAAAGTACATGATTGCCACACTACAAACGTTTTACTTTATAAGGGGAAAAATTAAATCTCTTGATTTACATCAATCAAATCTCGCAATAAATTCATCGAACCGGAATTTCGAATTGGGTTTTAAAATTCATAATCTTCCGGTCCCAAATACACGATCCAAGTGAGAATTAATACTTGACTTGTCTGACGACCTGAAACACGCATGAATCTAGGGGAGGGCTATTGTTGGAGGCGGGTTTTCACCCCACTCCACACCCGGTCTGAGAACCCGGTCTAATATCATTAAGGCCCGAAAGAAGACAATAAACCCACAAAGGTTCAAGGCGAATCCCGATCTCACAGACGGCCTACGCCGAGCTGACATATTCAAACCACAATGTAACAGAAGTCAAAGCATTAAATACACTCATAAAGGCATCTGATATTCGTAATATCACGTCGCCGTGTTGATCTACATGATACACACCTATTTAAGAAAGAAAAAGGACAAGAAGAAGGGAATCTGAATTCTTTCTAAGCAATGACATACTTTCAATACCTGTGTACTCTCTTGTTTCTAGATATCTTTGTATCTCATCATTGTATTCCTGTATTATCAATCAAATATATATTTTTCATGTCAGCTTCGAGAGCTTCTACCTGTGAAATACACCAAAAGCTCTGTTAAAGATTAGGAACCAAATATGTAAAAGAGATGTAATCTCAATCTCAATTATGATATTACTCCTACAACAACTTCACCTACCATGAGATCTTATTCGGCAAGGCCAATCAGTAACAGCATAGCTCCTACCAAGTGTTTATTAAAATTTGGAACTCACTCCATCACCATCCCTCGTAACATCATGCTCACAGCATCGGCATCTCCGGCAACATTTCTCGCATTCTCCTTAGATAAATTTACATACTATACAGACTCTGAATTCTCCTTTGCTTTGTTTGTCTCAGGCTGGTGTAGCACGAGACGTTCATTGGGCCAAATGTTGACTAGTGTCGTGTCTAGCATTTCGGGGTTCAAGACAAACATCTTAAGACTATTATAAAACATTTATGAAAATATAACCAATATATCAACAAAAATATATTCACTTTTTTATATACATTAGTTTTAGTGAATAAATAAAGCTATATAGTAAAATTTAGTATATTATATATGTTAATTGAAATATATGAAATGTAGATGTAAAGTTATAAGTGATAAAATAATATAACAAATGTAAAAAATGCAATATTAACCAAGAAAATATTTCATAAAAATATGGACAAAACAAAAAAACAGTAAAACCCACCAAAATACAATAAAGTTACAACGATAAATTAATTTAAAATATAAAATCATGAAAAAGTATGATGCAAAACAGATTAAGCCAAATAAATTTTGAATAATAATAATTAATTAGTTGATTACTCTAAATATAAAGGTAAAATATATTTAGTTAACTATATTTGAGTAAAGTAAAAAATAAATGTAGAAACCGTTAAAATTTGTCATGTGATAAGGGGTCTAGGGAAGCATCGTTTTTCTTAAGGCATTGAGCACGTCTTTGATGTTGATTAACAGCTTAGCCATCCATGCAACATGATAGAGGTTTTATTTGTACTTTACACAACATGCTATTTGGTTTCTACCACTGAGACCAGCTGATAAAGAAAATGTTACTTGGAAGCCTGGTCACAGCTGAAGGCCTTAGGTTCTCCAAATATACTTTAACCTTGGACTATCCCACTATGCTTTAGGTTATGTTGGTTCTCGATTTTGTATTGACCAAAAAAGCAATCAACTAAAAGAAGAACCTGAAGTAATTTCCCCATTCTTTCCAAAGGTACAACTAGAGCTCGTGACTTAGGTTTCGAATGGTGTACTGGGAGAAAGGCAGTTCAGCCGCAAATGCAGTTTTCTGCACTAAAATCACCATTCAATTTTATGTTTATAAGAAAACATTTAGTACAAGGTTTTCTGCACAAATCACCATTCAATTTTTATGTTTATAAGAAAACATTTAGTAGAAGATCTGCATGCAGATCAAAATTTTTTATACTTTGGGGTATTTCATCCACTTTCTTATTTTTTGGCCGATAATTTTTTTTGTTATAACTTATTTATTTGGTTATACAATATTTTTTAATTCTATTTTGCTTACAGGTTTAACAATACAAACATTATCATTTTCTACTTATTTTTTATTTTTATTTTCGTCATATAGTTTTTGCAAGTATTTAAATTATTATATTTATATAATGTTTGTTTAATTATAATATGTATTATGCAAATATATATTAATATAGTTTAAGTATGTATAATAATGAAAGAGAGATGTATTTCGTTCATTTGTAATGTCTTCATATTTTGATTTTAAAATTGCATTCAATGGTTTTAGTGCAGTATTTGTTGTTATTTATCTTGTAATTTTTATTATTTAAACATATAATATATTTTATTTATACTGTTTCTACCATTCAAAACTATAATAATTGTTTGATTTGCTTGCTCTGCACTTCTTCTACATGATCTGCTTAAGGCTCCGAATGGTAAAAACAGTTCAAGCGATGCAGATCATGCAGATCAAGCGGAACAAGTGCAGATCTTGCGGATCATGCATGAGAAGTGCATATCAAGTAATTTTTATAGTATAAATGGGAAAAGTAGTTCAAAAATGCAGATCATATATTTAATTAATAAAAATTACATCAAAATATTAAACCGCATAATAAGTAAACCATACATAAGCAAAAGTAAAATAATTTAATGAAAAGTATTTTGTGTTTTCCATAACATATCTGCAATATTATCTCTAATGTTCGTCATATGATTTCCATATGCCGTATTTGTGTCTCCATTTCACTTAGATCACTTTCAGAATCATTGTTGCTGATATTTGTGTGTCTCGTTACTTCAAAAAAAAAAATCTTCATCAAAATAATTTGAAATTCTGATAAAATTATGTAATCCCATTGTATTAGTTACCACTCTTTTTTGAACATGAATATCATATCTCGGAAAATCATACAAAATCTTCCATTTCTTATACCAAACTCCAAATGTCCTTTCAATAACAGAATGTAGAGATGCATGACATCGATTGGACATTTATTTTTATTCCTAGGAGGAGGGCCATTGTTGAAATGAGACATGTGATACCTAATAACCCCATTTCGAGAAGATCTATAAAGCCAAAAAACCTCGCTTATTTGGATATCCAGAATCAACTACATAATATTTTTTTGCTGGAGGCAAAGGAAATTCAAAATCAATGTCTTGTGCCATCATGAGAAATGTTGTATTGTGACATGATCTGGGTGCTCCATTCCAAACATATGTAAACAACATATTTAGATCACATATTGCCATGATGTTAAACGATGTCCTATCATGTCAATTTCAATACATTCCTTGTAGTTCATGCTTCACTTAACCCATACATGAACTCTATCCATAGCTCCTACAAATCCACTTAAATATGGCTGATATCTTGTACGACTGAATGTTGAACTACTAACTATTAACTGATTATTTATAGATGATGAAATAATATTTTTAAAATTAATTTATTCAGTGATAATTAACTATTGGCTAAGAAAATGGTGGAATGGTCAAACAGCTCAAAAGTTGGTGGTAAAAAACACACGCCGATAGTCTGCATTTTTACAGAAAAGACAAAAAGGATGTCACATTGTGCAGGTCTCCTGCTTTAATTTGTAAGAACATAAAAAAACGTGAATGGCTAGTACAGTACAGAAAAACCCAATATGCAATACAACTGCTTTAATTTGTTAGAGTCTGAATGGGGCAGCAAACCATAGACATGACAATAGCAGGTCCTCTCCTTCTGATTATTTTGTTTAATTGATGGTTATTCACGTTTTCTAGTAAAAAGTAGGAGAACTGCACAAAATATTAATTTTTTTTGTTTTTTTCTGTAAAATCCAGTTCTCCTGCGTCACCCATTTCTTTTTCTATCTAACCAATAAGAGATTTCTTATAATATTAAATTAATTACAAAACTATTAACTTATTCTCTATAAAATAATATATTCTACTATCACTATCTTCTTACACAAAAAGTTGATTTAAATAATATACTCTTCTCTCTCCTTTTCCATTTTATGTAAGTGTGCTTCTCTTTTTATTATATTTCTTTTTTGAAACTTAAAGAAATACTTTTTATTATATTTTTAATTCAAAATATTTATGTATTTGGTACATTTTATACTTCTATTTTTAAAAATAATAATATATATTATATTTTTAAAACAAATTATTTAAAATCTTTTTATATCTGGTATATATGAATATTATTGAAAATTTTAGTTTTAGTGTAAAAAGATTTATCGAACTAATATAAAATAAAATGAAGAGTAAACTTTTATTACTTAAATATCTATATATGAGCATATTTACCATGGTTTATGTATTATATTTATGTATTATGTTTTTGTCTAAACTTTTATTACTTAAATACATGATCTACATTTTTTGAACTGATTTTGTCATTCATCACTTAGAGTATGAATAGAGAGGCAGGAAAAACATAGATGTCCTGCATGTTATTTTTTTGTCTTACAAAAACCTTCCACGATTTTTCATGTTTCAGAAAATAAAACAGGAGATCTGCATATGGGTTAAAGTTTTTTTTTTGTCTTTTACTGCATAAAGCAGCAGACCTGCATCTATTTCTACCCCTCCCGCAGATTTGATTCTGTTCCACTATTCCACTATATTTTTGGCCAATAGACAATTTTCGTTGATATAAATTAATTCCAAAAATGATGATTTATCAACTATAAATATAACTCAATTACTGCTTTCTTATTCTATACATACGACCATTCAGAAAAAAGTTCTTAGACAACAAAAAAAAGAAACTGTCTTATTGTTAGATTATCTTTTATTTTTATTTCATTAAATTGTATATAATTTTATATATTATTTTTGATCAAACCTAATATATTAATAATTAAAAATATAGTATATTTAATTAAAAAACATTCTTGTACTGTAGGGTGGACATTACATGTTTTGACATTTGTATTTTAGAGTTTTTAGCTATAATATATGATGTGAATAAATAATATAATTGTGCATATATATATATATATATATATATATATATATATTTAACTGAAAATGGAAAATGTGTCATATTTAACTCAACATATTAAAAAGTAAAAAAGAATATAGAGATATTTTGAAAAGAAATAATTTTAATGGAAAAATGATTAATATAATGTAATATATATATATATATTATTAGTATAACAATTTAGATGTATCAATTGGAACAATATATGTGTTACATTTTAATTCACATAAAATGTAAAATAGTAGATGAAAAGATGGAGATCATATGACGAAAATTAGAAATAATATCGCAGATATGTTCTGGGAAAATGAAAATGTGTTTCATTAAATTATTGTACTTTTGTTATGTATTGTTTATATATTATGAGTTTTGATATTTTGATGTAATTTTTATTATTGAAATATGTGATCTGAATTTTTGAACTGCTTTTAGCATTCATAACTCAAAAAATTACTTGATATGCTTGATTTGTATCTCTCATGCATGATTTGCACTTGATCCGTTTGATCTGGGAAAAGCAGTTCAAGCGGTGCAGATCAAGCACATCATGCAGATCAAGCGGATCATGCGAGAGAAAAGCAAATCAAGCAAATCAAACAGTCTATTAAAATTAATGTTTTGAATATCGAACTGGACATTGACTCGGCATTATAGCTGAGTCAATGGTCAAACTGGTCCATTCCGATCCAACCAGTAGTTTAATTTAATTTTAACTTGAATTGAAGAAACTCAAGTTTTAATATTGAACCGGAAAACCGGTTTTACCGGAATTGACTTGTTATTGACTGAGTTTACCAATTTTATTCAAATCAGATTCTAAACACAACCCATAACCGGTTAAAAGAGTGAGACACATTCCAATCGGTTTGACCGGCAAGTCTGATCCGGTTTTCAAAATACTGATTACAATTTAAAATGATAAAAAATAGACAAAATAGATTACATATTTAAATAATAAAAAATACAAAGATAAAATAAAACATGTAAGTATATAAATACAATACATAAATAGTAATAAATATTGCACTATAGTTATGTTACTGTAATTTTATAAATCAAAATATGAAAATATTAGCAATAAACCAAATACATCGTCCATTAATATATACATTTACATAATTAAAAACACATCATCATATGAATAATTCAGATAAATGTTAAATTTATATGATAGAATAAAGAGATAAATAGAAAATTGAATTTTTTCGTACTGTTAAAACTGTAAATAAAATTGAATGGAAATATTCTATTTATAGAAGAATATTAAATATATTAATAATTTGTAACAAAGTCATTTACTGGTCAAAAAGAAAAAAAAGGGTGAACATCACCAAAATTGTAGTGGACAAAACTGCATGTAGGAGATCTGCCTTTTTCAGAAAAGGCAAATGCAGTTCTCCTACAACAGCAATGATCTGTCTTTCTCCTGCCACCCCCGTTTATAACCTTAGGCTTTGAATGGTAAAAGCAATTCAAGCAATGTTGATCAAGCGAAATAAGTGCAGATCATGCAGATCATGCATGAGAAATGCATATCAAGTAATTTTTATAGTTATAAATGAGAAAAACAGTTCAAAAATACAGATCATATATTTAAATAATAAATATTGCACCAAAATATCTAAACACATAATATATAAACATTACATAAACAAAAGCAAAATAATTTAATGAAAAGTATTTTGATTTGTTAGTAACATATCTGCAATATTATCTCCAATGTTCGCCATATGATCTCCATCCGCCGTGTTTGTTGTCTCCATGTCACTTAGATCACTTTCAGAATCTTCGTTGCTGATATTGTTTATCCCATTACTTCAATAAGATTTTCATCAAAATAATCTGAAATTCTGATAAAATTATGTAATCCCGGCCCATTGTATCAGTTACTACTCTTTTTTGAACATGAATATCATATCTCGGAAAATCATACAAAATCCTCCATTTCTTCTTCCAAACTCCAAATGTCCTTTCAATAATAGAACGTAGAGATGCATGACATCGATTAAACAATTCTTGTTTATTCTTAGGAGTAGGACCATTGTTAAAATAAGACTTGTAATACCTAATAACCCCATTTCGAGAAGATCTATAGGTAGCCAAAAAACCTCGCTTATTTGGATACCTAGAATAACCTCCAACTTTTAACATTCAGAGTTTGAATGGAGAAGCAAGAGAGAAACATACCATCTGTAACTGATTTTTGTAGATAATTTATTGCCAATCACCATTTTCTATACTGTAAAATTAAATGGCAGGACAACTGCATGCATACAACTTTTTTTGTCTTTTTGTGCCTAAAGACAGGTTGCGCTGCATGTCTTGCATTTCACTTTGTTTTTTTGTAGCTGATTAGCCATCGATTCTTTTTTAACCTAATACATGATTTTTCAATTTATTAAATTAACTAAAATTCTTTATTTTCAACTATAAATAACAATATCTATTTTTCATATTCTCACTACGAAAAACTGATTTGTACATCATGAACACTCTCTTTTAGTTTATATTTCTAGTGTTTTTCCTCTACAACACGAACACTATTGTCAAAAAATTAACATCAATTAGTAATTAAAATAGTAAGAGCTAACATACTTTGCAAATATTATAATAATTTTACGTCAAATATTTTAACTAGGATGATTTTGCTAATTTATTAAATTAACTGAAATTCTATATTTTTCATCTATAAATAACATCTATTTTTCGGTTCTGTTCTCATTACTTTTCCACATAAAAGGATCCGTACTCTTTTCCAGCGGTGAAGATCAAACAGATCCGGCGGTGAAGATCAAACAGATCCAGCGGAAATGGTGCAAATCAAGCAAATCAAAATAGTTATTATATTTTACATTAGTAAAAACAACTCAAATAAAATAGATTATATTTTTAAATAATAATCAAACATAACATGCAGATAAAGCAGAACAAGTGCAGATCAAACAGATCATATAAAGGAGATGATTATCATGCATATCAAGTAATTTTTATAGTTATGAGTGGTAAAAGCCAGTACAGGTCGGGACTTAATAGGGACCATAAGCCTATAATGACAAATACATGGGTCGAATTCAGGTTGAATGAGTTGTAACTTCACTAACAGTACCACTAGACTAATGACCCATTTAGGAATATTTGGCCGAAAATAATATGTATTTTTGAAGGTTGGAAACTAATGCTTCTACAACTTCATATCAGGGCCGGACCTGGTAAAAGCAGTTCACAAATGAATGTCATATATTTAAATAATAAAAATTACAGCAAAAAGTAATAAAATACATAATATATAAATAATACATAAACAAAGGTAAATAAATTTAATGAAGCTCAACAGCCTATTTTGTCAGGATCATTTAATGATTGAAGATAATTACAATATAATATGACAAATGTTGTTAGAAAAAATAGTTTCATTATTTTAGTTGATGAATACAAAATCATATTGATTTCCAAATAATTATTAAAAATATTTTAATAATACTAATAGTATACTGCATTTTAAAATAAATGTGCGCATACATATATATATATATATATATATATATATATATATTTACTCTTACTTCTGTTTTACACTAATTATATAAATCTTTTTATACTATTTTATTTTTTGAATATATATATATATATAAACTCTTTTTCTACTATGTATGAAATAATATGTTACACATTTTCTACTTTTAGTTAATATATATACGTTATAATATATATTTACATGCATGTACTATAGGTAAAATTATAAAATATACTAAAGATATAAAGATATTAAATTTAATCTGCTATATTTTACAATTATTAGTATATATTATATAAATATAAAAAAGGAGTAAATTTTTTTTGAAAATAAAAACAAGTAAACATATTTAGGAAAATTTTAGTTCAATAAACAAACCATATGTTCTAGGTAATGAAGAATCTCCAATGATCGCTGCAATAACCATTACATGCATTAACATATATAACTTCTAAATAATCATAAGATTTTTCAAAAAGAAAAAAATCAGTTCAACCAAAAAAAAACACTTGCGTAGATGAGCCGAAAGGTTTTTAAGATTTGTGAAAGTACAATGTGTGAGTGTAGTGCAAGTACTATTATTATAGAAAATAAGTAACTATTTTTGAATTAATTTAATTTAGAGAAAATCATCCATTTGTTAGAAAGAAAGAATTAATATGTGAACAACTGCAAAAACTGGAAGAAAAAGACAATACTAATTAAAATTTTAAAATATCTGTATATATTTAGATTATGCTTTTAATATGTATGAATTAAAATTTGACATATTTTCTATTTTCAAATAATATATAGAATATATTATTTATTTACATGCATATGTATTTTTGTGCTTAAGTTTTATAATAAATTTTAGTTTATATTATTATATATATAATACTAATTAGAACAAAAAATATCTAATCGACGTTGGATGGAAAGAAAGAAGCAGGAACTCACCACGAGACCTTTTTGTCAAAATGGAAGTATTTTAAAATTAATTTATTTTAGAGAAGAGTATTTATTGGTTAAAAAAAGAGTGGGACAAAACGTACAACACCAAAAATGGTGGGGTTGAAAATGCAAGCAGATGATCTTCCTTTTTGCATAAAGGGACACAAAAAAAGCAGTTCTTATGTTTCTAATTTTTTAAACATGAAAAAACGTGAATGACAATAAAATTTTACAAAAATCTCAAGTGCATTACATTTTTCTTTGTACTGCCGTTCCATTCACACTCTAATATTTTTTTTAAACGTGAATGGTGGTATACTATGAAAAAAGGCAGGAGCAGTTGTCTTGTTCTTGTCATTGTCATGTGTTTGATCTGTTCTTCCATTCAAACATTAAGGTTATGAATTGAGTGGTAGAAGAGAGACAAAATAATGACAAGGATAATTCCTTTTGCTTTTAGTGCTTTTGATTTTCCCATTCACTTTTTTTTCTGAAACAATAGAAGCAGTAAACACGACAACTGCACACATACTGATATTTTTGTCTTTTTTTGTATAAAGCTAGATGTCCTGCACGGCGTTCTCTCCCTCCATCTTTTGAAGTTTTTCGACTGTGGCCTTTTTTCCATCGAATGGATGAACTTATATAAATTAAACTTAAAAAAAATTATTTACTTTTTTTCTAAAAATACCTATCAATTAGTAACAAATTCACACACTCACATTGTAGTTTGACAAAAAAAAAACTCATCAGCTCCTTCTCATTCTTTCTCACCAGTCCTTCGTAAGTTTCTTTCTTGTTTGAACTGAAATTTTTTTCTTTCTGAAAAATCTTATTAATATTTTAAAGTTTTATATGTTAATACATGTAATGGTTATTGCAGCCATCATTGGAGACTCATTCATTGCCAAGAAAATAAAACAGATTTTTTCCAACGTAAGTTTACTTCTTTTTATTATATTTATATAATGTATAATACTAATTGTAAATATCAGATTTAACTGGAAATAGAAATGTATATGTATTAACTAGAAATAGAAATGTCTAAAACAATAATTCATACATAGTAAAAATAAACAGTATATATATATAATTTTTTTAAAAATATTTTTTTCTCAAAAAAAAAATTAGTATAAGAGAAATTTATATTTAACAAAAACAGTATACTATAGGTATAATTAAAATATTTTTAACAAGTATTTAGAAATTAATATGATTTTGAATCAATTAACTAAAATAAAGAAACTATTTTTCTAACAATCTTTGTAATATTATGTGTTTTTAACTTTTTGTTTGTCACAACTTTGTAAATTGAATCTATATGAAGATTTGTGAAAGAAACAAAAGAATATATAAATGATCCTAATAAAATAGTTTGTTGAGTTTCATTCTTTTAGAATGGTTTGGATTTTTATCGAAATACATAATGTAACGAAAACTTATGTATTAAAAATAACATTTAATTTTGATTTTAAAATAAATCTTAAATAGCCAAAACATTTATTAAATCAAACATATGGATGATTTTGTGTGATTTTTCCAGATATGATGTTCATGTTCAAAAAGGGTGGTGACTGCTAAAATGATACTACATAATTTTATCAAAATTTCAAATATTTTGATAAATATTTTGTTGAAACAATGAGACACACAAATATCAGCAACGAAATTTCTGAAAGTGATCTACGTGACATGGAGACAAAAAAATATGTCTAATGGAGATCATATTATTAACATTAGAGACAATATTGCAGATATGTTATGGGAAATCAAAATACTTTTCATTAAATTATTTTACTATTGTTTATATATTGTTTATATATTAGGTGTTTTTATATTTTGGTGTAATTTTTATTGTTTAAATATGTGACCTGCATTTTTGAACTGCTTTTGCCATTCATAACTGATAATAGACTACTTTTTATGCTTGATCTGCACCTCTCCTGCATGATCAGTTTGATTTGCACTTGTTCTACTTAGTCTGTACTTGTTCTGCTTGATCTGCACCACTTGAACTGATTTTACCATTCAAAACCTAAGTTGTCTTGTAACTCTCTTTATTTTTTTAATTAGGTTTAAATTTGTCCGTATTTTTAATGTTGATTGGAGATAAATGCAAAACAATATGCAAGTCATTTATTTATGCATTTATATTGCATTTATCCTACACCCCATCATTTATTTCTGCATTTATACTGCATTTATCCTACATCTCATTCAAAACTCAAATGCAGTACAATCTGCATTACAAAAAAACTATATTTAATATGCATTTGCTCTCCATGTCCATTGTCTTTTTCTCTATAAAAGCAGTTTCACTGCATGCCCTGCAGTTCACACAGCTTTGTAGTTATCAAGAGATTGCTTCTTTTTCTCTCTAATACATGATTTTCTAAATTAAATTAATTGAATTTTTTTTATTTATCTTGTATAAATAACAACAACTATTTTTACTTTATTCACTCATTATTTAAATATGTGATCTACTTTTACCATTCACAATTATATTAAATCATTTGATCTGTTGATATGCACTTATCTCACGTGATTTGTATTATCTGCACTTATCTCACTTGATTTGCATGATATGTTTGATTTGCACCATTTGAAATGCTTTTACCAATGGAAGCTATGATGGTGACATCTGCACGTAGTTCATCAGTTTTTTTTTAGAAAAAAAAATTGTTTCTATTCAGCTATTTAATTGTAGAACAAATTAAATGTATAAAAATAATAAATACATGCAAGCAGAATAAATTTGATTATTTATATAATGATTTTTAGGAAAAAAATGAAATGCCCCCAAAAGCATGCTGAGGCCAAATAAAATTAGTTTGTTTTATCTATCTTTTTTATCTATAGATATCTATATTCGGAATTGCGCTAGGCGTAAGTCGGGCTGACGGTCCGGGTCTAAGGAATTGTAAAAAAAAAATCAGACATTAATCAATGATTAATTGAGGATTAATTTTGTGCATTTTTCGATGTTCTTGAACGTAATATATAATTCTTAATAATGTATAGAAAAATTACTGAAGGTTGATGTGGTATAGTGGGTTATTGGGCCACTAAAAAAAGCACAACATGTCACTAGTTCGAAGCCTTAGATGTTTTTTTTTACACTTTTTATTCATTAATGGCATAACTGTAAATATTTCATATTCTTCATTTCGACATTTTAGGGCTACAGAGAAAAATTTAGAACCGTCTTATCCATGTTTTTTCACAGATCTCATCAATTTTCCATCTTTATTGATGTTTATGTTTCAAACTTACAGATTTAATATGTAACACCCGACTTCAAGCTTTTAAACATAAAAAACGTGAATTATTTGTGTGAGTCTGATTTAATAACTGAATAAGAGTAAATCGTCCGCTCTACCACAGCTAAGCGTTTTTCCGCCGCATAATAGGCCGGTGCGGCCGCGTTTTAGAACCTGGATATATATATATATATATATATTCATTTAATTTATTTCTTTTACTTCAAAATCAAACATATATTATCTCAAAAGTACATTTCATATAATTTTTGGTTTTCTTAATAATTTATTTATTTTGTAAAAATCACTTTTTATATATATTATCTTCTATATTAATAGAAAATTCTAAGTATTTAGATCACATATTCATAATCTTATGTAAATTATTTATAATAAATAATATTTTTATATCATCTAAGAATGTATACCTACTCAAAATAATTATATAATATTTGATTAAAAACAAATATATGAATAGTTTAAATAAATAAAATAATGTTATTAGTATTATGATTGAAGCAAATGATATGAAAAAACAAAAATTAGACAGATAAATTTAATGACTAACATCTGAGAAATGATTGTAAATATATAGACAAACAAAATATTTTATATCAATTTTATTTTTAAATTTTCAACATTCAATCAAATATGATGATTTTGTAAATTAGTTTGTTCAGTTAGATATCACTTACAAGAAAATAGTTGATTATTGACAAAAAGTAACATCAGATCTATTTTTTCGGAACATAATTTCGTCAAGAATTCGTTGGATTTCTGATGACCGTTTGTCGTTGTAATTTTTCATTAGAAAATTTTGCAATGAATTACTGATGCAAACATTATAACGGGAATTCAATAGAAAGTTTCAAAAATTAACCAAAAATTAAAAGTTTCTATTTTTAAAATTAAACAAAATATTTTTTTTTGAAAATATACCAACAATAGAAATAAATTTATAAAATAATTTATTATATAATATTAAAACTTTTAAATATACATATAACATAAATTTATAACATATATCCTTAAAAAAATATTTCGTCTATATTTGGTTGACATTTTGGCTAGATCATTGAAGAACTGAGCAACTTGAATATATTAACTTGAATGCAATACATGGTCTATGGATGGGTATGCATGGAACTATACAAAGTCAGGCGTTTATTCGGTGAAATCAGGATATAACCGGCTACAGACGACTAAAGTGAGCGATTCTGAAGCTCAGGTTGTACAACCAAGTATCACTGGTTTACAGAGCCATGTGTGGAGTATCCCTGCCTCGGGGAAGATGAGGCATTTTATGTGGCAAGCTTTGACATGATGTATTGTGACGACATGATGTATTGTGACGACCGAAAGACTTGCCTACAGACACCTGGGCACTGATAGGAGTTGTCCTAGATGCGGTGACCCTGAGAAAACCATTAACCATCTTCTTTTTGAATGCCCCCTCCCCCGCCCTCCAGGTGTGGGCTTTATCGGACTCTCTGTCCCTTCCGGGTTACTTCCCGAGTACATCTGTTTATCAAAACATGAACTTCCTATTTTGAAAGAAGAAAAACGTGGCCTATATGGAACCACTTATTGAGACCTTCCCATGGATCCTATGGTACATTTGGAAGGCACGTAACGATAAATTGTTCAATGGTAGAGAGGTATCACCCGTTGACACCCTTCAGCTAGCTTCCGTCGAAACCGAATGCTGGAGGAAAGCGAACTTATCCGAGGACGAAGTGGAAGAGGAGACACGATCTGCTCCATCAGTTACCTTGACTCTCCATGTGGCCCCCCAACGCCCGACATGTCAAATCGATGCGTCATTGATCGATGATGGCACGGTCAGTGGTCTAGGGTGGTTCTTCAAGGACCCAATGGGAGTTGAAAGATTTGGATTACAAGGATGCCGGAAAAGTCTTTCAGCCCTCATGCAGAGATGGAAGGACTCATATGGGCGATGTCTTGTTTATGAGAGTTACATTGCACCGCGGTTCAAATGGAGACGGATTGCTCCGACCTGGTGGACATGATTGCAAACCCTACCGACTGGCCAGCCTTTGCCTCCGAGCTAGTTTCTTTCCGACTTCTAAGAGACGGTTTTTCGGAGCTCAGCATCACCCGCATACCCAGGACTAGGAATTTGCGTGCAGATTCTCTCGCTAAGGAGGCGAGATGTAGCGGTACTCTTTTTCCCCACATAGATCAGACCCAGCCGGACAGAGCGTCTCTTCAGAACGACTCAGAACCGCCTACCACTTGATCTTAGAAGTGGGCGTCGCCAAAAAAAAAAAAAAAGAATATGTTAACTTGAATCAGAGCTCTGCATGTCCCAATCCCAATACATGAGCTAGATCATTGAAGAACTAAGCAACTGGAGCTTTGCCGGTGGATTTGGCCATCTTAATAACCATTGTCTGCTCTTATTAGCTGATAATGTTGAAGTGGGAATGGGAAGAGGTAACAGCCGCTCAACCGTTGAAGAAATTAATGCATTATTATGAGCTGTTTTGATGGAAGTTGTGGGCGTTGAAGATGAGAATTCGACGAGACAATGGACATGTTCGTTTGTCCATCCAAATTGACCATCTGGATGAAGATGAGAATTGATGTTCATTTGTGTTAAAATAAGCATCATCCAAATGATACATCCAAATGAATTTTAAAATTTTAACCAAAAATGTGATTCTTCCAGATGAATTTAACTGATGCATCTGGATGGAGATGCATTTTTTTAAATAATAAATGACAAATAACCCTTATCCAAATAAAACATTTAGGTTTTAGTTTTAGACAAACAAATAATTATGATATAAATCATGTTTTGCCCAACAACAACAAATTCATTTTTCTGCCAAATTAAAAAATCGTATTTTTCTCGCCGAACAGCAAACACATCTTTCCTCCAAAATTGTAAAATTACATTTTCCCGTCAAATCATATTTTCGATCGAATCACGAAACCCCATTTTCCAACAAAACAAAAATTACATTTTCCGCAAAATCAATTTTTTTACCAAATCCATAAAATTATATTTCCCGCAAAAACCACAAAAACAAATGTTTAGTCAAACTGCCAAATCACATATCTTGCCAAAAGTGCAAAATTCATTTTCCGCTAAAACACATTTTCCCAGAATAGCACCAATAGCGTCTGATTTTTTCAGATGAGCATAAGGGAGATGTAACCCTTAGAGAGAGCCACTACGGTTTAATGTATTTATGTACTCAGAGTATGTGAGTTGAGCAAAACAAATAGACATATCCTGATATGAGTGATACCCAATGAAACTGAGTTGTCTCTTTTCTTCGTTGGTGTGAATATTTTTGATATAGAAAAGAATCCTCAAATGTAGCTCATTTTATATTTAGAAGATATAGATTCATCATTATATAGAACTAAACAGAACAAAATTCATTTATATTCAGAAACAGTAATATTTATGTACATATATAGTTTTCATATTTTTAATGCAAGCTTTAGCTCTTACAAATCTGAATACTTGAGAACTGAAGAAAGGGAAGAGATAAACAAGATCATTGTTCGTCCAAGTTGCACGAGGTGACAAATTTCTCCTTTCTCTCTCCTCCCCCAACTCTCTCACGACCAAAACTAAAATCAACTTAACTCCGGCGCTTGTTGACGCCGGAGGTCCTCTCTTCGGCGTATAGCCTTCTCTATCTTTGCTGCTCCATCGTGTCAGTGCTCTCTGCTGGTATGCTTGCGAATATGGGTTTGGGTGTTGTTCTGGGAAGTGCTCGTTCGCGACGAGTTATGGCTCCGACGTCACTGTTGCTTTCATTGGATTCTCGGAGAGGTTGCGGAGTTCTGGTCCATGGTGTCAATCGGTTTTTTGGTTTGAGGAGTTAGGTCGATTTTCAGATCTAGGTCTACTCCTGTTTCATTGCAAGCGCGGAGGAGGGGCGGCTTGGTCTTCTCGACGGTTCAGCGGAGGATTTCCGTTGGCCCTGGTTGGTTGTTCTGGTGACTTTGGCGGTGACATCTAGGTTCTTGGCGGCGGCGTCGAGCATCGGTGGTTGCTCGTGGTGCCTCCTCACTTTGCAACTCATCTACGTTCCTTCCTCTATGTTACCTCCGAGCAAAGGCGATGGCTTTTGTGTTCGGAGTGGAGCCTTTTGGTGTCCTCGTTGTTCTGTCTTTGTCGACTCCGGAGATGGATGTGGGAACCGAAATTCGCACTGTCGATTTCCGTTTAAATAAGGAAACTAGGAAA
>NC_027751.1:36698133-36698971 GCF_000695525.1 Brassica oleracea var. oleracea
GACTCGCGCTTCTCAATTTCAGGTTGAGTACGGGAATCTTAAGGGTGCTTTCAACTTGCTGGGCGACTTCCGTGAGTGTCGCGGCTCCGTTGGGAGCCTTTGGAGGACGCAGGAAGATGACTACGTCTTTGAGAGGGAGATGGAGTTAATGAAGGGTGGCATGAAGGATCATGCTCACGCTGAGGCGACCATTCCTCCGATCGATGGGAAGATCCAGGGATTCTGGGATCCCATCCCGGTTTCCCCTGATACCGTAGAGACTACGGCTGATTTTGCTGGTGATGATGAGGAAGTGAACTTTCCCACAGATGCATTCGGGGCTTTCTTGTACAAGAGTTTTAACTTTGACCTGTGAGTGTTTTGGCGGGAAGGAGTTTTTCCCTTTATCTAGTATTTAGCGGCCGAGTGTGGCCTTTGTTCATATATGTCTGGCCGAGTGTGGCCTTGAACTTTGTACGGGCTTTTTTTGGCCGCTTTTATCGGGACTGGCCGTTGGTGGCCTTGAACCCCTACCGCTATGCGGTTTATATAATGGATGTCTGTTTGGGTTACTTTGTTTAGAGTGGGTTTGAAGTGAACATGAGTTGTCGTCTCATATTTATCTTCGTTGAGGCGTTCAATCTGTTAGTTCGTTCGAGACGTCAGTTTTTGTAAAAATTATTTACAAATTTTCGGGAACGTTGAGATATGAACGAAGAGACATGTTTTAGGAATCTCGTATCGTTTAGATATCATGTCGTTGAGATGTTTGAGACCAATGCGATGGGTTTAGGGCAAGACCTAGGTTTACTCTCGGTTTTAAGGTTTGTGCGGTGACTAGCCGGCTATCGGTTTTCCT
>NC_027751.1:36699033-36700430 GCF_000695525.1 Brassica oleracea var. oleracea
GAGACAATTTTTAAGCCAACTGGAAGTGCTAGACCAAAATTTCAGATTTTTTTTTGTAGCGCGCTTTCGTCCCTGTGTTGGACGTTTGAAGATCAAAAGAGTGATCAGGTTGCGTGTGTTTAAGATGGCTGATGTGTTCGTCGGGGCCAATCGACGAACGCAGTGTAAGATTTGTAGTGGTGGCGTTTGGACAATTTGTTCGTATCATCTCGATTTTTAACTTCGCGACGTCTCGCAGTTATTTCGAAGACTATACGTATATTTTTGAAGTGAGATTGTTTTGCGATTTTGTCTTAAAAAGAGCGACGCATATTTCGTAAAAATTTTCGAAATTTCTGTAGAATTCGATTACAATAACGCATCTTTTCCTATGTGGGAGTATACGAGTATACGCACCCACTCCCCCCCCCCCTTTTGGAGAGGGGGATAGCTGAACTCGTCCTTCGACGAGCTGCCTACGTACCCCTTTCGAGGATCAAGCCATCTCGTAGAACTGTTTTACGCCGAGAGCGTTTTTACTCGGTAGTTGTCGCCGTGCTGACCGCCTTGATCGAGATGATCGTGGCACGGCCAGTGTTCTCTTCCAGATGTTCCGGTTGAATTGTAGCGTTGGCTTTGGCCTCACGTTGAGTTTCGACACCCGAAGCGTATGCGTCGACAGACGATGTGAAGTCGTCTTTTCTCGAAACGTTGTTGGTCGAAGATTTATCGATCTTCTTGCGTTTGCGATTTGCCGTTGCAAAGGTTGTCATCTGTCTTAACTTGTGTTCTGCGAGAAAGCACAGTCGCGACTGTTTCTGACATCCTCAGATAGCTGCGACACCGTTTGTGGTCGGGAATTTGACGCCCAGGTGGTACGTCGATGGAACGGCTTGCATAGAGTTGAGCCACGGGGTTCCCATGATCACGTTGTAGATGGCAGGATGATCGACTACCGCAAACTCTATGATTTTTGTGACCTCCTTGGCCATGACAGGTAGCTGAATCGATCCGAGGGTCAACGATACTTCGCCAGAAAAGCCTGTGAGCGGTTTCAGAGTTGGAGTTACTTCTCCGAGTTCGATGCTCAGCCGATTGAGAGTGTCGCGGAAGATTAGATTGACCGTGCTTCCTATGTCAATGAGTACTCTTCCGACTTCCAGGTCTCGTATGACGAGGTCTATGACGAGCGGGTCGCAGTGAGGCTGATCAATCCCGCTAGCTTCCTCCTTTATGAAGGTGATTGAGCAGTTCTGATCATCTTTGGTGGGAGACCATGTAGGCCAGCTTGCGCTCGACTCCGCCTTCCGCTGGTAAGCCTTGATGGCGGAGACCGTATCGCTGCAGAATTGCGATCCTCCGATGATCATGTTGACTCTACGACGATTGTTATCGTTTCCTTTGTCGCCTGGCCTCCT
>NC_027751.1:36702484-36724304 GCF_000695525.1 Brassica oleracea var. oleracea
CGGAGATATTCCATTTTTTCCGATCTTCGTAATTATCTTCAAAATTTCGTATTTATCAGCGGAAACTTGACATTTATCTTCCCTTGCGGACCAAGCGTAAACTGACATGCAGTTTACGGCTGTTGGTTAAGAAATCGCAAATTGGGCCTCGAGTCGTGTCTTAGGTCCCTTTGGGCCGTCTTTCGACTCGAAGCATTTATTACGGCTTCTTTCGATAAAGAACGAACTTTCCGCAGTTTTTACGGTAAAGTTTGATTGATAACTTAGAAATGGCGGGGAACGTGAGATGGGTTCGCTACGGTATTAGGGAGATAGCATCGAAGGGTAGACGAGAATGCATGGACTGATGTCGTATCGACGTTTCGGAAGAGCTTGGTCGCTACGTATCGACCGAACTTTGGTTCGAGCTCGGTCGCTACGTAGCGACCGAGCGGAATGGGCGTTTGGTCGCTATGTAGCGACTGAGCTTTGGCTCGAACTCGGTTGCTACGTAGCGACCGAGCAGAGTACGCGTTTGGTCGCTGCGTAACGATCCTTCTCGAGCTCTTGTCCGATGATTCGCATTTCTTCCGCAAAGGTTTGGAATAAAGAAGAATCTATTTTGCAAATATATTTGCCAAAGAATTTTTCTACGTTTTTCTTCTTCGGGGATTTGGACGTTAACTTCGTCGTAACCGTTTTTGACCCTAACAATGGAGCATAACGGTTCAGATTATTGCTCTTTGGTTCTCGAAGACTTCAAATGGTGTGGCGGTTCTCCGGTAAGTTGTTGATCGTCATGGTGTTGCTCTTGGTCTATGCTCACATCCCAATGCCTCAAGAGTTAACTTGGTCTTGTGTGGTGGTGTAGCTAGTCTTTTCTGTGCAGGTTTAGGGGCTCATCGGTCAGAGAGTAGCGGTGATTCAACCTGGTTCTTGGATTGTCCTTTAGCGGGTGCTTAGTGTTGATGTAAGATAATCAAGCTACACTAACTAGAACACAGAGTAATACAGGGATATTTCTTTTCAATGAATTCGAATAGATTAATCCTTTTAAAAGCATATACAAGTTCTTCTTAAAAGCAATCCTTCAAGCAAGCTCAAGACAACCCTTGACTTGTTGACTAGTCTTACTCGTTCACAGACTTCACGTAGTCTATGAACCACTCAGACCCTTAACCCCTAGTGGCTTTGCTTCTCCTTATTCGGACTTCCAAACCTACTATTGCTAAAAGCTCTCTCTGTGTGTTAACCGGCCACACGGTGCCAAGCCTCCTCTTTATATTCTTTAGAGGAGAAACCTTAGACATAAAATCTATTTAATGGAAACTTTCCATATTTTCTTCTTCAGCGAATAAGCTAATCTTTCTTTCTTCTGAGTTAGATTGCTTCTTCTCCAATTCTTTCTTTAAACTGACTCCTTCAGTAATTATTCCTTGAATGCTCATTTACTCACTCGACCAGCTTCTTGTATCCTCATCTGATGTCGTAGTTCATGTCGTGCTTCATGAACTACTACAGCTCCGTCTTGACTATACATCTTCAATCTCCCCCTTTTTAATCCTTGCGTCTCACAAGTACCTAAGATGAAGTCACACACACAACACAGGGATTCACAACAAACAAGAGCAAACTCATATAGGCATGAAGCAACCAAAAATATACTTATATTATCCTAATAGTTGGGTTCAAGTATTTAATACATCTTAACAAAGACAACACACATAAATACTCCCCCATAAACCATGATCAGTCTGAATAATAAGATAAACACAATTGCAGCAAGTGGTGCAATCGGAAAGTACATAAAGCAGATAAACATAAAAGGTTGCTCCCCCATAAACTTAGCCCTTCTTCATTTTAATCCTCATCTTCTCCCCCTGCTTGTGAGCACAAGGGTTAAAAACAAATGTACACACAAGAGTCTCAAAAGAATAAGACGTTACTAACCTGCAACAGAGCGACTCAGATCCTGAACAATGTCAGTCAGTGCTTGAAGAGCTCGGGTGGTTTGCTGTAAGACCGTGTGAAGATCATCCTGAGTCAGCACTCCTTGAGGTATGGAAATATAGCCAAGGTCATGCACACTGAAACGTCGCGGTCCTGTGGTGGTGCTCGAAGGTGGAGCACTCGAGGATGATGGCAGAGGGTATGACACGTGAGCTGACCTTGAAGAAGGTTTTCCTTCCCCTCCCTTTTTTGCCTTACCCTTTGCCTTAGCGAGGCGCTGTTCATAGATCTCACCAACCCGTTTGTCCTTTGTATAGACCACTGGGCCCTGAGCTTTCTCACCCGAGAGAAGAGAGACACGATGTTGCTTCTGGAGGACACTCATGATCAAGCGAGGAAATATCAACCAGCGAGAGTCATTCTTCTGCACCACACCAAGATTCATGACTTGCCTGAAGATCAATCTTCCCATATCAACTCGGATTCCTCGAGCCATCTTGTAGATCAACCTTGCTCGATCAACAAAGACATGTGTCTTGTGTGTAGATGAGATCCAATTGTAGGCAGCAATGATCATGAGGGCACCGTAGCGGTGAGACAAGTCAGCAGTGGTCAGATTGTCCCATTCTTTTCGAGTTCCTTCAGTGAGAAACTCAGCCAACTCAGACTTTTCATCCAGAGGTTCGACATGCAGAGCCTCGTTGATCATTGTTGGAGAGAACTCATATGTTTGACCACGCACTTGGACCGCTATCTCCTCTGCATCTGCTTCAACCTTTGTATCAGGAAGACCAGCATATAACTCAGCAACGACTTGTTCAACTTAGTTTCCAAGAGCTGAGACTGTTGTTCCCATAGAACCTTTTGCGATGATCTCAACATATCCCCACTGATCCTTCTCAGTCATATCCACGGATCTCTCGGCTATGAGGCTCCGACGCATAAATTGCTGAATCCTCTCGGTGAATGGGGATACTTCAGCCGCAACACTTCTCTCAGACGCTTTCCTGGATCGAACACGGCTTGAAACAGAGGTATTCTGAACAAGGACTGGAGGACTCAACTCATCAGTCGATGGTGCCTTAGATGTGGACTTAGAGACGCCAGATTTACTCGTCTTGCGTCGCTTTGAAGATCCTAATCCCAATTTCTTCATCACCCGCTTTTTCCTGCTTCGTTTCTTAGTGATTTCTTCAGCCGATGACCCGAGAGAATCTACATCCTCTGCCCTTGCCTCAGATCGATGCTGACTCTGCTCTTCTGCCTTGTCACCAGAGTCAATCTTTTCATCAGGGCAAAGAAGCAAAAGAGGGTCGGTTCCCTGATTTGGATTTTCAGATCTGAGTGATTCAGATGGCGTAGCGTCGAGTGGGGCAGATGGAGATTTAGGCGGCGCTGGGTCGTCGATGTCGTAGCATTTGGAGCAACCGGAACTTCTTCTTGGACAGAGGAGACTTGCTGATCACCGCTTTCGTCATACAGAGCCTTCTCATGTGCAGTGTTGAACTCGTCTAGTTCCTCTGTGACCTCTGGGAGCAGGTTCGTTGTCGGTAACTCGTTTCTCAGAGGAGTTGCCTCAGATCCTTCATCAGAGAGGTTAGGCCTTGGGGATTCATCCTCTGCATGTGACAAGGAAGTAATTGCAACATCACGTTTAGCCATCTTCTTCGTTCTCACCATAGATGTCAAGAAATCGCCTTTTTGATTGAGAGCAAAAGAGACGGTGAGGAGCAGTTCTTGATTTGAAACAGTAACCGTTTAGGGTTTCTGATTCACAACGTCCTTTAAGAGGGAAACTCAATCAACTTTTCCGAAATTGCAACTTCGGTCCCTCCTTGTTAACCTTTTTCCTTATTTGACCTGTACTTTCAAAATCTCTCATCCAAACCCAAAGTCATTCAAGCTCCTTTGTGAATTAATCGTGTATCACAAGACTTTCAGAATAGTAATCAAACACGAGTTAACAAACTCCCAATTGGCCAATCTTGATCTCATAATTTTTTTAAAAAAAATTCTTTGTACCTTTTACGATGAGTACTGCAAGACTTGGCTCAGCACTTGATTCAGGTTGCACGTATCACTCTTTGAAGATTTTATGATCTGGTGCACCTGATTATCTTTTTATGGCTAGCTTTCACATTGCCATGCCTTTATCAATCATGTGGGTTTTCAACCTTTATCCGCGTGCTGTGAAACCCATATTGTCACCCTTGTTTCCCTTTTTTTTTTCGTTTTCCCTTTTTTTTTTTTTTTTTTTTTTTTTTTTTTTCTGAAACATAACTGGCTCTTTTAAGATTAGGGAAGGGTCACAGATTGACGCGAAATCTGTACCTCACACATTGACGACACATCAAGCAGCTCTTTTCCACAACGCTCTCAGGTCCAAACATAATCTGAATTATACGTACATCCTGAGCAAGTGCCTGCACTAACATCTGCACATCTTGACTCAATGGTCAAGCTTACACACTCCAATTGCATTTCTTAGAGTAATAAAACGAGTGTATTCAAGAGATTTAGTAAATATATCAGCAAATTGAGAATCAGTAACTACATGATCGATGACTACCTGATTGTCTTCAACTAATTCTCTGATGAAATGGTGTCTGATGTCAATGTGCTTTGTTCGCGAATGCTGAACTGGATTCTTTGAGATATTGATTGCACTTTTATTGTCGCAGTATATAAGAAGAGGACCAAAGTGCATTCCATAATCAGCTGACATTTGTTTCATCCAGATCAGTTGTGAACAACAGCTTCCCATAGCGATATATTCTGCTTCTGCTGTAGAAAGTGATACACAGTTTTGCTTCTTACTCAGCCATGAAATGAGATTGTTTCCAAGAAAGAAACATCCTCCACTTGTGCTTTTCCTGTCATCAGCACATCCTGCCCAGTCTGCATCACAGTAGCCCACCAAGTTCTCATTCGAGTTTCTTAGTAGTACACTCTAAGGTTCTCTGTTCCTTTGACATACTTGATGATTCTCTTCACATCATTTAGGTGAGACACCTTCGGTTTAGCTTGATATCTCGCACAGACCCCAACACTGAACGATAGATCCGGTCTACTAGTAGTGAGATATAGTAAACTCCCAATCATCCCTCGATAAAGCTTTGTGTCAACATCCTCTCCTGCTTCATCGCGTGCAAGTTTCAAGGTGGCACTCATAGGTGTTTTGGAGATCTTGTTGTCCGTAAGTCCAAATCGTTTCACCAGACTTTGTGCATATGCGGCTTGAGATATAAATACTCCTTTCTCTGATTGATCAATCTGTAGCCCCAAGAAGTACTTCAGCTCACCACACATACTCATCTCAAATTCTTGTGTCATGTTCTTCACAAACTCGTCTACCATTGATTGAGATGTGCTCCCAAAGATTATATCATCCACATAGATCTGAACAACAATTATGATTGTCTATACTTCCTCTGATGTAACCACCATCCACAAGGAATCCAGTAAGTCTCTCATACCAAGCCCGAGGTGTCTGCTTCAATCCATACAGAGCTTTCTTAAGTAGGTACACATGATTGTGATGGATTGGATCCTCAAACCCCTTTGGTTATTCTACATACACTTCTTCTTGCAGTATCCCATTTAAGAAGGCACTCTCATTTGATACACCTTGAAGTTAAGTATACATGCCATCCCCAGAAATAATCGTATGGATTCCAGTCTTGCAACTGGAGCAAAGGTCTCTTCAAAATCAACTCCTTCGATTTGTGAGTAACCTTGTGCTACAAGTCGTGCCTTATTGTGAACCACTTCTCCATGTTCATCTGTTTTGTTTTTGAAGATCCACTTGGTTCCAACAATGTTGACTCCATTAGGTCGAGCCACCAACTCCCATACATCATTCCGTGTGAATTGTTCCAACTCTTCCTCCATGGAAACAATCCAATACTCATCTCGAAGTGCTTCAGTATGTGTCTTAGGTTCGACAACGGAGACAAAACATGCAAAATGAACCATGTCCCTGAAGTTGATCACTTTTCCACGAGTTTTGCGACCTTCCTCAACTCCTCCAATGACATCTGACACTGAATGATTCTGATGAACTTGCTGAATGACTTGTTGAGGAATGGAAGCTTCTGATTCAATTACAGCCCCTTCTGTCTTGCTTTCTTCAGGTGATTTGTCACTGACCCGGGTTTCCTCCTTTTCAGTGTCTTCATCTGACTCTCATTGCTCCCAAGTTACAGATGTCATGTCATCAAACACCACATTCACGGATTCCACGATGACTGCTGATCTCTTGTTGTAAACTCGGTAAGCTGTGCTAGTTCCTGAATAACCCAGAAAGATTCCCTCATCACTTCTGGAGTCGAATTTTCCAAGATAGTCCTTGTCATTTAGGATGTAGCACCTGCAACCAAAAACATGAAAATAACCAATATTAGGTGTCTTTCCATTCCACATTTCATAAGGAGTTTTTGTGGTCCCTTTTCGAACATAAACTCGGTTAATGATGTAGCATGCAGTACTCAGTGCCTCTGCCCATAATCTCTGAGGTATTTTGTTTCCGTGAATCATTGCACGAGCCATCTCCTGTAGAGTCCTGTTCTTTCGTTCAACCACTCCATTCTGCTGCAGGGTTCTTGGTGCTGTAAACTGATGACTAATGCCCTTTTGTACACAGAATTCCATCGTAACTCCATTCTCAAATTCTCCACCATGATCACTGCGTATGTTTTTGATTCCTCCTCTTTCATTTATGAGTTGAAGAGCCAGGATTTTGAAGCTTTCTGCAGTTTCTGATTTCTCTCTGATGAATCGAACCCAAGTGAATCGAGTGTAGTCATCTACCAGCACAAATACATACTTTTTGCCTCCAATGCTCTCTTTCTGCATTGGCCCCACAAGATCCATATGAATTAGATCAAGTGGTGCTGAAGCTTGTACATCTGGAACCTTCTTGTGTTGAACTTTTACTTGCTTTCCCTGATTGCAAGCTCCACACACCATCTTGTCATCAAATCGGAGCTTCGGTACTCCCCTAACTAGATCCTTATGCACCAGATTTGTCATATTCCTGACATTCATGTGTCCCAATCTTTGATGCCATAGTTCAACATTTCCTTGCGCTGTCATGCATTTGATCTTCTTTACCCACATGTAGCAGTTGTTACCAGATCTGATTCCTTGCAAAATCGTCACGCCATATGCATTTATTGCACGACAGTCAGTCGCTGAGAATACTACAGTGAGTCCTTCATCACACAATTGACTAACACTAATCAGATTTGCTTTTAATCCTTTGACGAAGTACACATTTGCTAGCTTAGGTAACTCTGAGTTGCACGTGATGCCTTTGCCTTTGATGATTCCATATCCTCCATCTCCAAAGGTAACCTTTCCACCTTTAACTTTTGACACTTCTTTGAGATACTCAGCATTGCCTGTCATATGTCTGGAACAACCGCTGTCAAAATACGATGGTTCATCTGAATCCAGCTCATCTGTGACGCGTGCCATGTTACACCAAACTCCACCAGCTCCACTGTTAGCTGCTCCTGAATAAAGATCAGTCTTCTTCATCCAGACTTGATTTGTTTTCCCAATCCTCCAGAATTTCCGTTGCTTCCACATTTGATTGACCCTGTTGAGGTACTTATAGCAGAACCTTTTGTAGTGTCCGAACTTTCCATAGAAGAAACACCTAGTAGTCTGATGCAGAGTTGGCTTAGAGTTGAATTCCTCTCCATGTGCATAGCCTCCTGACACAAATTGTGTCTGTCCTGTATTATTAGTCTGCCTCCCAGTGTAGCCCAAACCCATGTGCGAGCTTTCTGTTCTCCCAGCACACAGAATCTTGTCTAGTTGCTTGGTTCCAGTGAGCATCTTGATGTTTTTGTTCTGATGATCGAGTTTTGTCTGGAGATCTGCTGACACCTGTTTCTCAGCTACCACTTCATGTCTGAGTTCTTCAGCTTGTTTGGCAAGAATTAGTTTTTCCTTGATTAATCCGACACTCTCCTTAGCCAATCCAGCTTCTCTTTGTAGTTCACCTCGAACAAGGGACAGTTCAGCTTCCAACCTTTCTTTTTCCTTAATGAGTGAGAGGTTCTCCATACTGAGTTTGATTAGTGTTTCACGCACCTCCTTGTAGCTTTCATCTAACTCTCTTTCTGGTTCACCATCGCTTTCAGAGCCTGATTCAAAGTCAGTTATCCCAAGAAATGCCACAAAGTTATTCAACTCTTCCTCACTGTCACTTTCTGAGTTACTGTCATCGATTCCAATCATGGATCTTTCCTTTTTTCTTTTTCCATCTGCCTCACACTCAGCCTGAGTATGTCCAAAACCTTGACATCCATGACACTGAAATTCTCTTCTTTTGACTGTTGGACAATCGGTTCTGAAGTGACCGTTTCCCTTGCATTCATAGCACTTGACATCAGCCTTCTTGTTCCCCTTGTCAGATTCAGCAGCTGTCTTCTTTCCTGGAACAAACCTCTTCTGTCCTTGCTCTACCTTGCGTAGAGCTCTGTCAAATCGCCTGACCAATAGGCTTACTGGATCATTATCCGCAGCTTCAGTTTTTTCCACTGATGCTAAAGCGATTCTTTTTTCCTTCTTTCCACCAGAAACCTCCATTTCATGAGCTTGAAGAATCCCGACTACTTCATCAAACGTCATCTCGTCAGTGTTCAGAGAAACGCTCATAGCTGCCTTGTATGGCATGAACTTAGCTGGTAGACACCATAGGAACTTCTTCACTAGCTTCTTTTCTTTGTATTTTTTACCAAGAGTTAATGCTTCCTGAGCTAGTGTGCTGAGCTTGGAGCTGAAGTCACAAATCGATTCATGTTCATCCCTTTTAAGTTCCTCAAATCTGGTTGCAAGCATGTCTTTTCTGGAGCTCTGAACCTTCAGTGTTCCTTCAAAATGTACTTGGAGAATGTTCCATGCATCTCTTGCTGACTCACACCCTTGAATTAGCTCAAATTGCTTTCTCGCTACACTGCAGTGAATAACAGTAAGAGCTCTCGCATTGAATTTAGCCATCTTGTTTTCTTCATCCGTCCAGAGCTCTTCTCCCTTTGGTACATCAGTTCCATCATCACCTCTGGCAACAGGTGCCGTCCACCCAGATTCCACAGCTTTCCACGCCAGAGGATCTATCCCCTTGATCGTCGCCTTCATCCGAGCCTTCCAAAAGCTGTAGTTTCCTACTTCAAGGATCACCCTTAAGTGCGACAACATCTCACGGTAGGTTTCCATCTTACTCCGCAGGATCTTACCTGTTTAAAAATAACAAATACAGATACCCGCTCTGATACCACTTGTTGATGTAAGATAATCAAGCTACACTAACTAAAACACACAGTAATACAGGGATATTTCTTTTCAATGAATTCGACTAGATTAATCCTTTTAAAAGCATATACAAGTTCTTCTTAAAAGCAATCCTTCAAGCAAGCTCAAGACAACCCTTGACTTGTTGACTAGTCTTACTCGTTCACAGACTTCACGTAGTCTATGAACCACTCAAACCCTTAACCCCTAGTGGCTTTGCTTCTCCTTATTCGGACTTGCAAACCTCCTTTGCTAAAAGCTCTCTTTGTGTGTTAAAACGTCACACCGTGCCAAGCCTCCTCTTTATATTCTTTAGAGGAGAAACCCTAGACGTAAAATCTATTTAATGGAAACTTTCCTTATCTTCTTCTTCAGCGAATAAGCCAATCTTCATTTTTCTGAGTTAGATTGCTTCTTCTCCAATTCTTTCTTTAAACTGACTCCTTCGGTAATTTTTCCTTGAATGCTCATTAACTCACTCGACCAGTTTCTTGTATCCTCATCTGATGTTGTAGTTCATGTCGTGCTTCATGAACTACTACAGCTCCGTCTTGACTATACATCTTCACTTAGCTTGGTCCGGCGTTTCTCTTCTGCTCGCAGGAGGTCCGGGTCCGTATAGCATGTACCTGTCTGTCTGTGATGTCATTGAAGAGGTTGTATAGTTCTTGTTGCGGTGGCTCGCCATAAGGTATGGCTGTTCGTAACTCCCTCTTCAATTGACTGTCTTGCTCTCGTTGGAACATGGAGATGATAGGGTTCGAAGAGATCCCGAGACCCAGCTACCTCAGGCGTCTTTCCCGGGAATGCCGACAGCCAAGGAAACAAAGCAAAACCCACAATTCCCGGTGTTTAGTGCCAACGGTTGAGAAAGAGAATCGGTTATCTAGTGATTTTAGAATTGGCTAGCGGGATGCGTCGGTTTATGTGGTTGATGCGAAGCTGGTTTTATGATATTTGATTCAAGATAAGCTTTTGGTCGAAATCGGGTCTGGAATCAACATTGTATTCATGTTAATCGGGCTCTAAATTTTATTTATAATATTTTTTTAAAAAATTGCACGAGGTGATCTAAGTTCAACTTGCACGAGAAGAGGACAAATTTACTCAGGATGCTCAAAATTATCCTTCTACTGCGTGCTATGTCGTTCGTTTAGCACGAGTTTTCGGAATTGGCGGCTAACTCTGTATAGTTTTAATTATTGTTGGCAAAAAAAAAACAGGATCATTGTTCTTAAGCACCATCTTACAATTCCCGGCAAAACAAACGTCTACGGGTAGAGAGAGAAAGAAGTGGAGAGAGATAGAGAGAGAGAGTTTCAGAGCCCTAACTATAAAAAGAAAAACTTTGCTAGATTTCAGGAGCTCCAATAATGGAGTTGCGTCGTTGTTCATCGCGTGTCTCCATTTTTCAGGTAAAACAAAACTCATTTTTCTCCAAAAAAATAAGTTAAAACATTTTCCTTTTTGTTTCGCCTCACGTCCCTCTTCTTCTTCTTCTTTCTCGGGTTCCCATCTCCCTTCAATTTGGGAACCTGAAAATCCATTCCTCAACCTTCATGATCAATTCTTCAGGTAATAAAAAAACCCTTTTCAATCACTTTTTCTTGCGACACAAGCTACCTAACCTAACTTTTATTTTGTCTTCAGAATGGGTCTAAAGCTCTCAAGAGGGCCGGGAAAAGAGAAATCAACTCTTCAACTAACAAGGGTTCACATTCTAACGTACCTAACCACAAGTTATTACCTACGTAACTTGGTGTCCAAGAAACGAAGGCGGTTAATCGCCTGTGGATACGATCTCGACATGTCTTACATATGATATGTAACATATCCGACAAACTGTTGGCTATGTCTTTTCCCGCTGAACGAATGAGAGCAGTTTATAGAAACCCTCTTTGGCAAGTCAAGTCCGTACTCGATATGCGACACCCTGATCATTACAAGGTCAGTAAGACAACTCATCAATCAAAACATTAACCATTCATTCCTTAAAGCATTGTTCTTACAATTTTGGTCAGATTTATAATCTATGCATAGAGGAATGTTATGATCCAGAGAACTTCTATGGACGCGTGGAGAGATTCCCATTTGATGACAACCACGTCCCATCTCTTAAAATGATCCAAATTTTCTGCCAAAGTGTTCATTCTTGGCTCTCACTAGATCCTAAAAACATAGCCGTTGTCCATTGCATGGTATTTGTTCAGGAAAACTGCTTTATCTGACATTTTTTGCACCATCAGATACTAATGTTCATTGTGCAGGCAGGGAAAGGTAGGACAGGGCTAATGGTATCAGCGTACCTTGTGTATGGTGGAATGTCAGCTGAAGAAGCTCTTGAGATGTATGCAAGTAGAAGAACCACTAACAATAATGGAGTAAGTCCTCTACGAATTTTATAACATTTAAAATAAACCGTTCATTAAGTCTCTTGATTACTTCCATGACAGGTTTCAATACCTAGCCAGCGTCGTTACGTGAAATACTGGTCACATTTACTTGGTAAGGGAATTGGAAAAGGACCTCCAGAGGTTAGATTACCTCAAGAACATAGCAGAGAGTTGCTAAGAATTAGACTTTATGACACAGCCAACGTTGATTCCGTGTTCTTTGTGGTCTCAGAACTTCAGGAGGTAATAATAATTACTTACTGATCCATTGACGACTCGGTTTCTGCTTAATTTATAGTACATTTTGAGGCGTCACAGACTCTCTTTCTGCTTAACATATACATTTTTATGTGTCACAAAATCTGTTCTTATTAATACATACAGACTGATTTATTGTAGACTCAGTTTCTGCTTGATATATTAATACACCTTGATGCCTCACTTACTCTGTTTCTGCTTGATTTATAGGCTCTAGAGTGCGTTGTACACTCTGTTTCTACTTGGTATATATATTTTCGATGCAGTGTAGACTCTGTTTCTGCTTGGTATATCGATTCTGATGCATATAATATGCTTCTTATTGATATAAAAAATGATGCATTATATTTATAGGCTCTGTTTCTGCTTAATATATGCATTATAGACTCCTGTTTCCGCTTGATATATGCCTTGTAGACTCTGTTTCTGCTTGATATATAGGTTCTGATGCATTGTAGAGACTGTTTCTGCTTGATATGTACACTTTGATGCAGTGCTGACTGTGTTTCTGACGTTAGGTTCCAAATGAGATGTATAGACCATCTGTAGAACTCGCAAGAGGTTGTTGTAGACAATTCAAGAAAGGCTACTGTAGAAGCTCGAGTCCACGGTACTATATATCCCATATAAACTGTGATTCAGAGGAGGATGAGGTGTTAACAGACGGAGAAGAGCCGCGTCTTGTTGTTCAAATGGATACAGAGAGTTCCGTCATCGACGAGAAAACATGTCTTGATTTCTACTTTGACAAACCTGTGAGAGTAAGTTCACAAAAAGAAAACAGGATCTTTCAGACAATTAATGTTTGATAAGATGATTTATAAAGCATATGATGATTTTTGGATAGGTGAGTGGAGACATACGCATCACATTCTACCAGAAAATGATTGGAAGCCGGCTCTTTTATACTTGCTTCAACACTGCTTTTATAACCAATGGCTTGCTTCAGGTGAAGTTTCTCCAAATCCTTTAAACCATTACTATTCTCATTGACATTGCTTATATCAGTAGCTAGTTTTGCTCCTGCAGTTTTCCATAGGAGAGCTAGATAAAGTTGGTGGTAATGGAAGATCAATATCTGGTCCTGATTTTAGCTTGGAGTTGCTTTTCAGTCCAGCTACTTCCATATCTGGAAAGCTTCTTTCCCGCGACGACCTTTCTCTTTCCTGAGTCCTCTGTTTCCGCTCCTTCAAAAGTTTTGTTTCAGAACATCAGCCACAAAAGAGTTATCATGAATTGGTCAGCTGATCCTGCAAACACTTCAATGGCTTAAAACGGCATATCTCATGTGCAAGTGCAGAGGCAACAGCAAGTATCTAAAGGCAAATGCCACAAACAAATCACTTTCTCAACAATCTTTTTGTGGCAATGGACTGCAATTTTGGTAAATGATAGACAATTTTCTCACCATCCAATTTTTTTCAAGAGGATGCTCTGTTTCCAGTTTAAGTTTACTGAGCAAAGTTTTCACTTTATTACAACTTAAAGACTAAACTGTCCTCTCATAGACAAGCTACTTGGGTGGACCAAACACAACTTGCGAAACAGAAAAGAAAAGCATGAGAAGAGGAACTATCACTTTCTAGTCTTGGATCTTGTTCTTTGAAATGACCTCAAAGGATATGCCATTGTCTTCAAGTCGCTGCTGGATATCGGATGAACCAAACACAATCCCTGGTGTGTAGACTCCTCCCTTAACTAGGCTTTCGCGCTGGCCCAACACTATCAAACCGCATTGCACAAGCGCTATCGGTGTGGTTATGTACCCAATCTCAGGTCCCGAGATTCTCGTGATAATCTCCATGTCAGGCTTTGTCTTTCCTTCCGAGACAAGACTCTCTTCGCTGTAGCCACGACCAATGAACCACATCTTAAACGTAGCGCTCTCCACCTCTTCTTCACTAGGACCTTTCTTCTGGAACCAACCGAGGCTAAAAACAGAAGGGAACTTCAAAAGAAGCCATCTTCCCAAGGAGAACTTGGAAAGCAGACCAAGGGAGACGCCAAGTGTGACGTAACGGAATATACCAAAGAGAGATTTGGATGTTATCTTCACGCCGAAGTGAGCCGGCTTGATCGCTGACCAGAAAGCTTCTCTCTTTTGTATCTGATCAGGACTCTCGTTAAGCCCAGGGAGCCCATGTGGCTTCTCCGTTAGAGTTGTGAGTGTTCTACGAACAACTACTGCATCAGCAGAAGGTAGCTTCAAAGCCCAAAGACCAATCTTCTTCTGGTTTTCTAGCGTTGGTCCTTTAGCCGGTGGACCATGAATCTGCAAATACACGAATATTAGTCACTTCAAGAGTGTTACATTATGATGTCATATTCATAACTCACAGATGGTCTAGGCTTTCTTGGTCTTGAACGTCTCAGTTCTTTAAGGTTCTCTGCATTGGCAACACCCAGAACCGCTGACTCGTAAGTCCCAAAGTTTCCAGCAATCTTTTTGGTAGACTCCAAGGCGAGGTATGCTTCGATCTGGTTAGGAACCGATGGAGGCTCCCATTGCTTGGAGTTGAAGAGGAGACCCAACTCAGCAGGGATTGAATCGAAACCACAAGCGGAAACGATTAGAGAGCCAGTCTCTTCTGCTCTTTCGTGGTACTTAGCTTCCATCCTCTCCATGAACTCAGGCTCACCACTTATATCCAAATAATCACACCTACAATATAACAAGCAAACCAAACATAACAAGTTTCTAACCATTACTTCTTACTCATAAACACACACAAAGTTCAGCTTTTTAGTTCACACTGTAACTACACACCAGAGAGAGAAAACAGAGGAAAAGACGATTTTATCCTGAGTCCCCGCACAAGCGGCAACAAAGAACCAATGTAACAAGCAAACCAAACATAACAAGATTTACATATTTGTCATCTAAGTTACAAGCTTTAACCATTACTTAGATTGCATCAACTCCTCATAAGTCACTTTTTTTAAGTTCACAGAGTAACAAGTGAAAACAGAGAAAAAAAACACGATTTTACCCAGAGTCGGCACAAGCGGCGACGACGGGATCGCCATGGATACGGAACGGTCCGACACAGTTGAGGATGAGTTTGGTCTGAGTACAGAGACGGCGAAGTGAATCCGGGTCTGACGTATCAGCAGTGAGGATATCGACGGAGGAAGGAGGCGGGTTCGGGCGGGATGCCCAGTCGAGAGACTGGGTTAACCGGGTCGGGTTGCGACCCGCTAAAGCTAGGGACTTTAACGGAGAAGAAGGAGTTTGGAGGAACTTGAGAGCTTCCCGGACGACGTATTTTCCGGTGAATCCGGATGCTCCGAGTATGACGATATCGTAAACCGGGTTGGGGTTTTGGGTTGGGTCCATCGTGTGATCGGGTACGGATTCAGAGAAACTTTTGGGTTCAAGAGAGATCTTTGGTGGGAGAAAGTCTTCGAGAGATTAGCTCCGTATACCCCAAACCAACCCCACCCCAATAATTGAATCAATTGCTCCAGTAATCCTGCCCGGAAAAAAAAAAATTCTCATATACTCCTTTCCGAAGCTATTTAGATTAGAAAATAGATAAATTTTTAATTAAATCCGGAAAATTATTAAAAAAACCACGGAACCAACAGAATTTTGCGTATTTACAACCCAACCAGGACCATTTCGCGGACCATCCAGACCCGATCCATAAAATTCAGATCTCTATCTTCATAACTTTCGACAACTTTGTACGAGTTGGTGTAATTGTAAATCTTGGTGTAACTGTACAGCGTATAAGACTGCGACTAATATAAACTGTATCAATTACAAAATTATTCTAAATTGAACTAAGTCGCACTTTTTGATTTGCAAAGTTCAACTAGTTTTGATTGTATCTTTTACATTTGCATTATGTTCTTTTATGGAGACAGTGTTAATAATAAATAAAAATTACTTTATATAGAAAAACTAGAGACATTATATTATATGAAATGCATTTTACATAAACCTAGTAAAAGTAGATAAAAAGTACACGCCATAACTCATAAACACACAACTAATCTTCAATTGGCCAGTGGCCAGCGGTCAAGTGAATATCCCACTGGCCAAGTGAATACCATTGCAGAAGTCCCAAGCTGCACATTGCCAGAAACAACGATTGCATGTCCACCGTGTTCTAGATCCATCTAAGGAGACTACAAACATCGGTTCTATTACTGCGGAGCACCAACAATCATGTGAGATGTTGGGGTTTATTCTTTCCAGTAGAGACATAAACACCTCAGGTTTTTCGTAACCCCAATGGCCTGAGGATAACGAAGTCGTGATCATGTAATTCATCCGATCAACAAATTCACGACTAAAGCTAGGATAGTTGTGAACAAATCCTCTAGCATCAACACTAAACGCTATGTTCAGCATTCCATCTACATACTTGGCCCACAACAATCCTCTCTCACCAGCAAGACGGATTTTTCCCCTTCCTTTATCAAGTAAATGGAGGACGAAGACTCATACATACCTCGCATGTAGATAGCCTCTAGATTACCGGCTCTTGGTAGCACCTAAGCCTGGATGTCCTTAAAGCATTAGCCTCATTAATCTAGTCATTCAAGTTAAAGAGATATGCAAATCGGTAGAAGTATTCTTCTCTGCCAATTTGATTGAACTCGGAGAAAACAATTCTTGCACTATAGAAGTCCCGAAGATGGCTTGTTGCTACCTTTGAGAGAATTTTATGAAGCATGGAAGGAGGGAGAGAAGCCAAGTTACTGTTCGACATGGAGATATATTTGTTTAATCAAGTAAATGGAGAGATTTTCGTTTTACTTATTTGGAGAAGGTGATAAACCCTTTTATAATGGGGATAATCCTCTAACCGAAATACATGTAGTATGGAAGTTCAACTGACGTGTAGAGAAAAGTATAAATTGAGTATTTATTATCCCACTTAAGGGTGATTTGATAGACGACTCGAGAAGACACGAGTTCAGAAGACATGACTTCTCAGTGCGCATGGGTTGGATTTTAAACTTTGAAAAACTCTAAGCGATAAAGATATATAACTGTGTATAAGTAAGTGAAAGTAACTGATTTAGATTATCTAAATTCATGAAACTAAGCACAATTTAAAAAAATTAGATTGTCTCAATATATGAAACTATGTAAAACGTTAAGAAAATGAGATATTTCGTAACTTTATTTCATGTTATTTAATAAATGAAATGCTAATATTTTGTAACTTTATTTCATGTTATTTAATTCTCGATTTACTACCCCAACTATTCTACAAGTTGTAACTCTTCCATTTAAGGGGAGACGGCGCGACGAGACATGAGTTCAGAAGACACAATTTCTCTCTCCTACAGTCGCATCTCTTGGAATTGGAACTGGAACTTTGTATAGCTTTAATTTATTAAGATTTATAACTATGTATAAGTAAGTGAAACTGAGTTATTTAGATTGTCTAAATTTACGAAACTAAGAAAAACGTAACAATTTAAATTGTATATATATTTGAAACTATGTAAAACTTAACGAAATTTAGATAGTGTCTTGTTATATTTTGATAGAAATAATTAGTGGATATATTTAATGACATAAACTAGCTGTATATGAGATAATAAATGTAAATGTTAGTATTTAGTTTGGGAAAAAACCTGTAATTAATGATTCAAGCATCGGCGTGTCCATTTAAGGGTGATTTGATTGACTCCCTGAGAAAGCAAGACTTCTCTCACACGCCTTCTGACTGCAACAGTCGCATGTCTGGAATTTGGAAATTTGTATAACTTTAATTTATTAAGATTTATCACTATGTATAAAAGTAAAACTGAGTTATTTAGATTGTCTAAATTTAAGAAACTAAGAAAAATGTACCAATTTAGATTGTATAAATATTTGTAAAACCTAACGAAATTTAGATAGTATCTTGTTATATTTTGATAGAAATGATCAGTATCCAAAACTTATTATAATTAGTGGATATATTTAATGACATAAACTAGCTGTATATGAGATAATAAATGTAAATGTTAGTATTTAGTTTGGGAAAAACCTGTAATTAATGATAATGATGGACTCCGCGAAATAACTGCATGTCTCGAATGAAAAAGTCTCTTATAATAATAATTACACATGCATTTAAACGCCACAACACTACACCGTCTACAATCATCATTAACATTGCATTTAAACTCCACCACAGTAAGTTAAATCGTCTTCTTCAGTCCGGATATAACATTTCTCTTGCAAAATTCACCAAAATGAAAAGCAAAGAAAGGATTCATCATCTCCTCTCTCAACAAACAAGATGACACACTACAATAAACTTTCTGAAGTTTCTTATAACCCCAAGATCACGTCTTGGCGTTTCAGAGTCAAGATACACATGATCTACCATTTCTATTCCTATGTTACCAACAGTGGGCCTTTCTATAAATATGTCCTATCAGATGAAGAGGTATGTGTTAAATCATCATCTCTCGAGATTCTAATAGCATGTAACCGTGAAAAATAAAAACTTGATCCTTGTACTTTATTTATGTAGGGAACCAAGATGGAGATGACCATTTATGGGAATTCTGATAGGTTTCGAGGCCTAGAAAAGCAAGAGGGAAAATGGGTGGAAATATTTCGAGTAGAAGTTAACCGTTCCTATCCAGGTTTCCAGGCAACTAACTCTCGGTTCAATTTATCTGCTACGCGCAATACGCAAGTCCACATCATCGATCCTCTGAACAATCGGCTTTTCATGGACTTCAAGAACATCCATGCAATCCCTCACATGGGCCACATGGACCGAAACTATCCAATAGGTATGAATGCTACTAGAATTAAAATATATTCACATGTCTTGGATTCAGAAATTTGTATAGCTTAATGTATTAAAAATATAACTATGTATAAGTAAGTGAAACTAAGTGATTTAGATTGTCTAAATTTATGAAACTAAGGAAAACGTAACACTTATCTGGTAGATATAATGGGAGTGGTCTTCAACACGGAAGCCCATTTCGATGACCCTGCAAGTCCAAGGATGGTGTTTTACATAAGGAACAACATGTAAGTAGAAAGTAACCTATGATCAAAGCAAAAATTTATCTATACTGCAAAATTTATCTATACTGTAATTTATCTTAATAGTGACAGTTAGATAAAATGTGTGGCAACTGGCGCTCATGGTTACGCCTTCCGGGATGGTCTTGAAAACATGAAGGGTCGTGGACAGGTGATTGTGGTCCTTAAGATGTGGAGGGTCTGGAAAATTTTGAGTAAGTGCAGTTTATGAGTATGTGATCTCTGCAAATTTTTTGACTAAGTGATAGTTGAGTAAAACGTTTACTAAACTCATTTACACATGTTATTTTGGTCCTCCTGATCTATGGCTTGAGACCGAGGGTGGATTATCTGACTTCAGGTTCAACCCGCGTTTGCCGGAGGTTGAGGAGTTCTGGCAGTCGCTACTAAGCAGTGACCCTTATGTTCAGCGATATGGGGCTGTAGGTCTTTTGAAAATCTTGTTGATCTCAATGTTCTCCATCTTCGTACTTGTCTTAAACTTGGTGAAACTTTGTTTAAATGTTGGTGAAACTATGTCAAATGTTGGTGAAACATCGTGGTTTTACCTTTTTCAATTTTTCAACTTCGAAAAAATTAGATGAACTACAAGTTCGTGCTCGTATAAACTGGTAAAAATTTGTGTTTTCACTTAATCAATTGTCCAACTTTGTAATACTTAGACAAAGTTGAAATTCGGTTTCGTATAAATAGGTCAGACTTTGTGTTACTTGTACTTTCTCAATTGTCTAACATCGTAAAAATTATAGAAACTTTTTCGATAGATCAAACTACATAGTTATCTAACTTCGCATAACTTAAGAGAAACTTACAAAAAACTTAGAAAAAACAGAAAGTAGCTGGAAGTCTCTTAGGAATTACTCTTGTACATCATAATTCCTAGAACTACAACGACATCAAAAATAACACAACCTCCTGACATCTTTATCTTGGGCTCCATTATTTTGGGACCTTCACTGAGTTCACTTTCACTCCTTATTGTTGCTTTGAGAAATTGAACTTCTTCTTCTAGCATTCGAACTTGGTTGTCCAGCTGTTGTATCTCATCGGTGAAAGCTTCGTCAACCCATTTGAAGGCGTGATTGTCGTTTTCAAGCTACAACGGATTAAACGTACCATTAAAACAAGAACGAGTAAGCCTTCAATAACAAAATCTAAACGGATGTACCCTTAGTGACGCCGCATATATACACCGATAATACCGGCGATATGGGTTTTGATTGGTTTTGGAGATGAGCTCGGTGATGCCCACTCCGCACCAACACTTACTAGGTATTCCCAGAGTTCGTACTCATCTCCGACCACTGGTCGTGGAAGATGAAGCGGACATCTCCACTATTTCTCTCTCGGGGTTGGGAGGGAGTTCGAATGGGAGAGAGATAGATTAGGGAAGAGAGAGAAAGGAGAAGATAGCGAATGAGAAAAACCAAAAAAAAGGTCTTTAATACTTCGATTAAACGATTTTGGGGTTTTATCAAATTGGGAAGAGGGAAATTCGAGATTCGAAAAGTTGGGCGGGAAATTTTATCCAAAGATTTTCGTGGTCGAAGTTTCACCAAGTTTTTTGTTTTACAGAAAACATCAAAGTTGCACTTTTTTAATTATTTCCATTTATATTAGTTATACTCTACTTGAATGACTGATTTTGTAGTTATACCAATTATATTATCTATATTCTCCAATCCACCACAATTGCCCCCATCAACCACGCTGCCAGTGACAGAATCGAACAGCTTGGAAACGACGTTGCCATTCTCTGATGAGTTGAGGCATCTGGTTTAGGTTGGGCAAAATCGGGTTTTTGGTCGGGTTGAGTTGTTTTTTGGTTTAGTTCAAGTGTTTCAAATCTGGTTTGAATTGCAAACCGTTAAATCAGTGTAGAATTTTGGTTTATGTGGGTTTGTGTTTGGATCTTTTGAATTGAGGAGTAATAGGTTGAATAACTTTAAATATGTGGAATTAAGACGAGGTCGAAAGTTCGTGTGTAACTGTTATTATACGATATTTCTGGTGGGGAAATAAGTCGTTTACCCACTTTTTAATTATTTACATTTATATTAGTTATACTCTACTTGAATGACTGATTTTATAGTTATACCAATTATATTATGTTTCTTTGGTTCATTTCTCATACGATCATGTACACATAAACTTGATTTCCTACCAGTAGCAAATTTTAAAATGTAACGAGGTGAGTATTAACAAAAAAGCTATGAGAACTCAATGTATTTCCTAAATGATTGCTAACAATCAATGAAATGAAATATTTATAATTCTGATTAAATCATAATATTAATAATAAATCACCATCTTATCTTATTACTTCCATGACTTATTAACAAGTTTAGAATTTACAATCATATTACTCAGTTTACCTATCATAGTTATACCAGTAAAGGAAAAAAGTTTCACTTGGTTGTACAACACACAAATACAAATTTCACCTCACATCGTTTCCATACGATAAAAACATCAAAACTGAGAGTGAAAGGCTTACAACCTACTTCACATCAAAATTGAAAGCGAAAGGCTTACAACCTACTCCTCTTCTGTTTCTTCTGGGGGTGTTCATTGTGTTCCAAACTAGTGCCCACATTCTCTTCTTCTCCATATCCACTCTCACGCTCGCTATAATCCCTACTACAAGAGCTTTCTCCAACTCTTGATAATTGCTCGGTTATTTGAACTATTTACAATTCTTGGATGTCTTCCACATGCAAAATACTTCTTCTTTGCTCTCTATCCACTGATGTTAGATAAACAAACACATCTTCATCATCCAAAATATATGATTGCCTCTTAGGTTCCACTACCAATGGAATGTAACCCAAATTGAGCTTCTTCGTTAACGGATCTATTCCTCATCTTCCTGCTATCCTCTCCTTCAACAATGAATAAGTGATCTCCTCCAATGATGATG
>NC_027751.1:36724400-36760835 GCF_000695525.1 Brassica oleracea var. oleracea
CATTGTCTGCAATATAAAAAAATTAAACCATTAAAGTTATACATGGTTATACAGTTATACCATTAAATTTATACTTCGTTATACCATGTTACAGAGTTTTTTCAGTAATCAGCCCGTATAATCTAACCAAGTTTCCCCAAGTTTCAGAGTTCTAGATGTTTCTCAAAAAACCAAATAGTAATCAGCTTTCTTTGATTCAATCGTCCCTTCATTCCTGACATTCAATCATACAGTTGTTGATTATCCAATTGAGTAATAGACAGACCATCCACACTTTCCGATCCTTATACACAAATGAATAAGAAATTTTCCATTACTACGAATCGAGTCTTCAATTCCAAATTGTAATCAGCTTTGATTCCCGACATGCAATTATACAGTTGTTGATGATCGAATTTCCTAATAAACAGACCATCCTAACTTTCCGATCCTCGACTAGTTCATACACAAATATGAAATCTTATATCCAAATCGGAATCCCTGTGAATTGAGTTAATCATCTATGAGTGGTGGATGACGGTTCTAAAACGATGGAATTTGAGACATACCCTGCAAAACAGAATCAATAGCTCAATGATTCAGCATCCAAGCGACGAAACCGAGTTAGCAATTCGATGATAGCGAGGAACTCGGAAGAACACCACGATGAGGACGAGAGAGGATCGAGGGCGGGTTCGAGGGCAGTGGAGCCTTGAGAGAGGAGAGAGAGAAGAAGAATTCGATTAATTAATTGAATTTATTTCATTAATTTAAGTTTAAATCGGTCATGGGCACTTTCGACATTAACAACACTCCTCGAGAGTATCAGAATAGACAAGAGTACGCCAGAATTCGTAAGAGTATGCCAGAATATGTTTTGCCTCATTAAGAGCATCTGAGATTATTCCCCCCAATAATTCTCACTGGCTCGTCTCTATTCTTCCTACCCTTTTATCCTTTCACTCCCCAAAATAGTTTTTTTCCATTTATTTCTTCAATTAAATAAACCAACCACAATTCAACTATATACATGGCCCACAAGATTACCTTAACCAATGAGAGCTCAGTTGACCCACATGTCATTCTTCTTCCTCGTACTCTTTCCTCTTCTTCAACCTCCATTGGCGATTTTGAAGCTCTTAAAACAGGCAATTCTTGTTCGTTTGAGATGATTTTTTTTTTGTAAATAACATTAAAATGTCGTGTATATCATGGGCAGTGTTTAAAATATACGATTTGATGAAAATTTAAGAGATTTAAAACGATTTCAAAAACTGTGTTTAGGGCTTTCGGGTATTTTTTTCGCCCGTTTTTGATGAATTTTTTTGCTGAAATGTTATTAAAACAAGTGTATATCTCGGCTAGTGTAAAAATAAAAATATACAATGAAAATTATGAGAGATTAAAAAAGATTTTGAAAACTGTGTTTATAGATTTTGGGTATATTTTATGTGTGTTTTGATGATTTTATGTGTGTAATTTCACTTAAGATGAATTATACATCATGGGTAATGTAAAGTCCTAACAATATCGTCCTAAAAGCGGATTAGTTAGTACAAGGATAAGTTCTGGGTATTACTGGTATTACTAGTTTTACTAAGGCAAAATAGTTTTACTGGAAATACTAGGATTACTATATTTATATTTCTTGCTAGTATTTCTAGTATTACTTTGTATAGTACTGAATTAAATTAGTATTAGTAAAAGAAGATTGTACGGTGTGAGAATTAATTCTAAGCATCTTAATAATGATAATTCTAATGATATTCTATTTTATTTCAGGAAAATGCAAAATCCGCATTGCACAATCATTTGTTTTGATTATGATGGATATTATATGAAAGATGGGGCTGAAATAAAATGGATCTCGGGAGATGGTGAAGGAGAAGATGAAATTCACACGATTGTGTTGAGGAAATCAATGGAGGAGATCACTTACTCTGGTTTGGTTGAGCGTATTTACAGAAAGATAAAGGAAGATGAATCTAAGGTGCAAGTGAAGATTAGTTACTTTCCAATGGTATTGTATTCGTAAAAGCAATCATACATCTGGAATGATGAAGACATTTTTGGTTATCCACTGCAAGTAAATCATGAGAAGTATAGAAGTGTTCTACATGTGAAGTTCATCAATGAAGAAGTGCAACTTTCAGAAGAGGATGATGAAACTGACGGTTATGTCGGTCTATCTGATAGAGAGGCTATAGAGGCTGGTGATGAGGATGGTACTGAGAATGATGAAACTGATGTCTATGTTAGTATATCTGATAAAGAGACTACAAAGGCTGGTGATGAAGATGGTAATGGTGATTTGTTCACTTTTCACGAAGATGGTGTTAATCAGAGACGAGATGATGGTATGAATTTGGTTATAGGTCAAGAATTTATAACCAAGGAGGCAGCAAAAGTTCTTATTCAAACGGCGTCATATCAGAAATCTTTTTAATTTGATATAATTAAGTCGGATACTAAGAGATTTGTGGTTAAATGTCGAGGAGCCAAAGATGGGTGCGAGTGATTTGTGCGAGTTGCAATGTTAAAGAATTCAAATATTTGGACGGTTAGAAGTTACATCAAGCAGCATACATAATCTGTCGTTATAAGAACACTGCCTGATAGAGAGGCTGGTGATGAAGATGGTACTGAGAATGATGCAACTGGTAATGAAGGTACTGGTGGTGTGCTCACTTTTCACGGAGAGATTGAGATGGGTGCGAGTGGTTTGTGAAGAGATGAGCATGTGTTTGAAGATATAGAAGTAAGACCACGAGTTGTCTATCAGCCACGGGATGATGGTACAAGTTTGGTTTTAGGTTAAGAATTTAGAACCAGGGAGGAAGCAAAAGTCCATATTCCGACGGCTTCACATCAGAAATGTTTTGAGTTTGATATAATTAAGTCGGATACTAAGAGATTTTGAAGGTACTGGTGGTGTGCTCACTTTTCACGGAGACATTGAGATGCATGAGAATTTCATGGAAAGAGATGAGCATGTGTTTGAAGATATAGAAGTAAGACCACGAGTTGTCTATCAGCCACGGGATGATGGTACAAGTTTGGTTTTAGGTTAAGAATTTAGAACCAGGGAGGAAGCAAAAGTCCATATTCCGACGGCTTCACATCAGAAATGTTTTGAGTTTGATATAATTAAGTCGGATACTAAGAGATTTTTGCTTAAATGCCGAGGAGCCAAAGACGGATGCAAGTGGTTTGTGTGAGTTGCAAAGTTAAAGAATACAGATCTTTGGACGGTTAGAAGTTACATCAAGCATCATACATGTTCTGTTGTTACTACAAGAACACTGCCTGATAGAAGGAAATGCACATCACAAATCGTTGCATCTGTTTTGGCTCAAGATTATCCTGGTACATTTGACACACCAGTTCCCAAAGTTCTGATCAATTTGGTTCATCGTAGGGTTGGTGTGCATGTATCATACACCTCTGCATGGAGAGGAAAATGAGAAGCTGCTAATGAAGTGCGAGGAAGTCCAGAAGAGATTTTTACTTTATTATATTGTTATATGCACATGCTGGAGCAGACGAATATTGACACAAGAACTCGTGTGATAGTGGATGAGGCCAACAAATTTAAGTATCTGTTTTTGCCCTGGGAGCTAGCATAGAAGGGTTCAGTGCGATGAGGAAAGTCCTCATTGTGGATGGAACACACCTCAAGAATGTTTATGGTGGAGTTCTCCTCGTTGCGTCTGCTCAGGATCCTGATCATCACCACTACCCAATTGCGTTTGGTGTAGCAGATGGTGAGAATGATGAAAGCTGGATATGGTTTATGGAACAGTTGAAAGTGAACCGATGATAGATGCTTAGAATTTTGTTCTTTCTCTTCTATCTCCCATCTATTCATCCATTTTCTTTAGTTATTCACTAGAGCAATTATGATCTGGAAGTCGATCTGGGGCAAGTGTTCGGATCTATTATGACATATCCATAGGGTGCTCAACGGACCCCCCCCTTTTTTTTTATTAAAAAGCGTTTTCGCACCTTTACATTAGTATTGGTACACAAATAATTTTTTTTTATAACCTAATCTAGTGTATTCATATTTCAATTATAAGTTCCGAAATATAGCCTATTTTTTATGTTTTAAATAGAGGATATTATCCTATTTCAATAACCGCTTATTAGTCATTACTAAGAAACATTCTAGTATTGATATTTAGTCATTTTCAAATCCCTTTTATTCGTTTTAATAGTCGAAAAGAAAAAAATAGAAAAAACTAGATATAGATATTATAGATATTCTCATATTCATGTACTACTTATCCCTAGAGAATACCAGATTAAATAGAACGATTTGAGAAAAGGATATAATGAAATTTTTTTCTGGGATTGGTTCTTCTGATAGAAAAAAGAATCTGCTTTATTTGACCGAGAGGGCCAAGAAACTAAAAAACAATTAATTGTAAAAACAAATAAAGATATATTATAGAATAAAAAAAAAAGAAACAAAGAAAAAGTTCTTATTCGAAGCGCCTCGTGATCGTCAACCAATTCTGTGCTTCAATATAATTACCAGGAGTAAGCGTTATAGCCTGTTTCCAATACTCGGAGGCTTGGTTTGCTCAAGCCGCCGAGTATTGGAAACAGGCTATAACGCTTACTCCTGGTAATTATATTGAAGCACAGAATTGGTTGACGATCACGAGGCGCTTCGAATAAGAACTTTTTCTTTGTTTCTTTTTTTTTTATTCTATAATATATCTTTATTTGTTTTTACAATTAATTGTTTTTTAGTTTCTTGGCCCTCTCGGTCAAATAAAGCAGATTCTTTTTTCTATCAGAAGAACCAATCCCAGAAAAAAATTTCATTATATCCTTTTCTCAAATCGTTCTATTTAATCTGGTATTCTCTAGGGATAAGTAGTACATGAATATGAGAATATCTATAATATCTATATCTAGTTTTTTCTATTTTTTTCTTTTCGACTATTAAAACGAATAAAAGGGATTTGAAAATGACTAAATATCAATACTAGAATGTTTCTTAGTAATGACTAATAAGCGGTTATTGAAATAGGATAATATCCTCTATTTAAAACATAAAAAATAGGCTATATTTCGGAACTTATAATTGTATCCGATGTCCCGAGATTGGTATATCTTTCAGATAGAAACAAAAGCTTGATCAAGTCAGTACGTCTATTGTTCCCTGAGGCCGAACATGGGTATTATATATGGCATTTGTCTCAGAATGTTAAAAGCCACGTCTGTAACAACAAAGATACTTGTGCGTTCAAGTTTAGAGAATGCGCAAATGCTTATACGGAGGCTGAGTTTAAGTACCTTTATCATGCTTTTCGCAGGAAGTATCCTAGTGCAGCAATGTATCTTGACAAAAGTGTTGAAGAGAAGAAATGGGCTAGATGTTACTTTAGAGGAGATATGTACAATGTTGACACCACCAATTCAGTAGAATCTTTTAATGGTGTTATTAAGGAAACGAGAAAGTACACCTTACTACCAATGTTTGATGTTATCATTACAAAAATGTCTGAATGGTTTAACAACCATAGGAAGGAGGCAGCTGAAATACCATACACACTGAAGCTTGTGCCTATTTTGGAAATCGAAATGTCTAAAAGATGTATTGATGCGAGGTTTCTTACGGTTGACGAATTAAACAGCTTCCATCTTGAGTACAGTGTGCATGGTACTGGCGGCAAGGTTTATACTATTGATATGGCTAGGAATACTTGCAGTTGTGAGCAGTTTGATAAAGACAAATACCCTTGTGTGCATGGAGTGGCTGCTGCCACATTCATGACTGCGGCAGCAGGAAGGGAACTCCATCTATCTGAGTATTGTTCAAAATACTATTTGGTGGAGCAATGGGCTTTGGCTTATCACATGACCATATATCCTTTTCCTCATATGTTTGATTGGGTTATACCAGAAGATGTTAGAGCAAATAAAATACTTCCTCCAAATTTTGAAAAGAAAAAAGGAAAACCACAACAAACAAGATTTTTATCAGTAGGAGAATCCCGTGGAAGAGGAAAAAGAGGCAGAGGGGGAGCTAGAGGAGCCAGAGGAAGAGGCAGAGCCAGAGGAGGAGGTATGGCAGCGTATTTTGAATGTGGTAGTGGTTCAGGTACTACCTAGGTTTTACTGGAGTTTACTTGACTTATTATGTGAAATCTGGACTACTAGTGATTTCTGGTTTTGTTATGTGTAATTTGGAATAGTAAGTTTTACTGGTTTTATTATGTGCAATTTCGAATACTAGGTTTTACTGGTTTTATTATGTGCAATTTGGATTACTAGGTTTTACTGGTATTATTATGTGCAATTCGAAACCAATATATATCACTAGGTTATGTGTAATGTAGACTATCTTTATATATATCACAATATAGTAAGGAGAATTTTACAAAATACATATTTCTGGTAAATTGTTTATGTAAATGTCTTTTTTGACGATAATAATATGGTAAAATCATTGGTTCTACTACCAAACCTTCATTTTTGAGATGGTTTTACTAGAAAAAAGTAAAAATTGCCAAAGTATACGTGTATGGTAGTATTACTATTAACTTGAAGATTACCATATGTATTACTAAGTGTTAAAAATAATATTAAATATATTTATGACGGCTGCACGTTTTACATGTGAAATGCATTTTTAATTCTTTTTTAGTAATATATATATATATATATATATATATATATATATATATATATATTAGTGTTTTACATGTGCTTACTATTTTCTGGTATATCTTTTTTCCTTTTTTAGTGTTTTTTGGCGTAATAAGCCCAGTAAATCTAGTTATCGATCTTACTCGTTTTTGGGCATAGTAACACCTGTAAATCTAGTTTTCCAAACCTGTTGCAACACACCAAGTACACTAAGATTTAAACATTCAAAAGCATTTTACTATCAAGTTTTAAACATCCAAAATACTTAACATCCCAAATACATAAGTCTAAGGCTTTGTTTTACGCTTTTTCCCCTCCGTGAAAGGAGTCTGCACCCACTGTGATTTCCTCTTTGGTCTGCCACTCTTCTTAGGTGCAGCAACTCGACATTCTCCTTGCATCTATGCATGATCCAAGGACTCGGTGCTTCCTTTGCTAGAGTTGGTACAAGTTCTGCAACAATATACATTGAGAGCAAATTTTAAAAACTTTTAGCCTTTGTGTTAGCCACTAAGAGATGGGTAAGTTATTTTACCATATTGGACTCAAGTCCCCTCACTGTGACGCCATTGATATCTGCCATTTTGGGTATTAACATGGAGATGGAGGTTCACTTGTGACTTGTGAGTGAAAATCACATAAGGGACAAAAGCTCGTCTGAGAGCGACATTCTACGGACTTACTAGATCAACATCGACATTTCTGGCTCTTGCGGAGTCCCTGTAGCAATGGGGATGAATACAATCTTGACGTCTCTAGACATGACAGGCGCAATGCTGAATTTGCTGTGGCGGAAGGAATTCAGAGTTTGTAAGTTGATGGGAACCGGTTATAGATTCTCTGCTTTGCAATTATAATCCAGCATCACATTTTCTTTTTGTTGACAGCGACGTATTTTGTTTAATAATAAAAAACAAAGAAACGAAAAAAGAAGATAATAGAACAAATTCTAAGCCCAATATTGTTATATATTCTCTCTGTTTCCGAAACTAAGATTTTCTAAAGTGTTCACGCTTATTAAGAATTCAATAAATGTTTATAATTTAATTTTTCTTTTACTCTATTATACATTTTCCAATAACTTTTCACCAATGAAATTTAATCAATTCAAATATTTTTATTTAATGTTTCTTAAAAGTATAAAAAATACCTTAAACATATAGAAAATCTGTCTTTGTGGAACAAGTAAAAAATCTAAAACATCTTACTTTCGGAAACGGAGAGAGTATAGGTTAAACGAAGTTCGTAAGTCCAATTCAAGGCCCACTATTTATATTGGATCAAATGCTGAGATGAGCCACTTGGTCTCCAAAAAATCTCAATTAGACCCATCGTAAGTCCAATTCAAGGCCCACTATTTGTGTTTTTCTAGTGCTGGTTAGTAGGTTTCTCGCCTCAAAGTTCATTTTCTTGATATGGACATGAAAATATTATAAGAAATAGAGCAATTGTAATCACATACACAAGAAGAACATGGTGAAACTTGCATATTTTGATATAAAATATGATATACATATGTTTGTTGTATCTACAAATTTGATTTCAAATAGTTTTTGATTATTATGTTTGCAAATTAGTACATTTCACTCTTTTTATTATTTAATTCTATTTTATAATTTAAAATTTTTCCTACAAAAAAAAAACAAATCTTCAAAAATTTATGAAAATTTTAAAAAATTATGAAATTTATAATCCCTATATATATATATATTAGTGTTTTACATGTGCTTACTATTTTCTGGTATATCTTTTTTCCTTTTTTAGTGTTTTTTGGCGTAATAAGCCCAGTAAATCTAGTTATCGATCTTACTCGTTTTTGGGCATAGTAACACCTGTAAATCTAGTTTTCCAAACCTGTTGCAACACACCAAGTACACTAAGATTTAAACATTCAAAAGCATTTTACTATCAAGTTTTAAACATCCAAAATACTTAACATCCCAAATACATAAGTCTAAGGCTTTGTTTTACGCTTTTTCCCCTCCGTGAAAGGAGTCTGCACCCACTGTGATTTCCTCTTTGGTCTGCCACTCTTCTTAGGTGCAGCAACTCGACATTCTCCTTGCATCTATGCATGATCCAAGGACTCGGTGCTTCCTTTGCTAGAGTTGGTACAAGTTCTGCAACAATATACATTGAGAGCAAATTTTAAAAACTTTTAGCCTTTGTGTTAGCCACTAAGAGATGGGTAAGTTATTTTACCATATTGGACTCAAGTCCCCTCACTGTGACGCCATTGATATCTGCCATTTTGGGTATTAACATGGAGATGGAGGTTCACTTGTGACTTGTGAGTGAAAATCACATAAGGGACAAAAGCTCGTCTGAGAGCGACATTCTACGGACTTACTAGATCAACATCGACATTTCTGGCTCTTGCGGAGTCCCTGTAGCAATGGGGATGAATACAATCTTGACGTCTCTAGACATGACAGGCGCAATGCTGAATTTGCTGTGGCGGAAGGAATTCAGAGTTTGTAAGTTGATGGGAACCGGTTATAGATTCTCTGCTTTGCAATTATAATCCAGCATCACATTTTCTTTTTGTTGACAGCGACGTATTTTGTTTAATAATAAAAAACAAAGAAACGAAAAAAGAAGATAATAGAACAAATTCTAAGCCCAATATTGTTATATATTCTCTCTGTTTCCGAAACTAAGATTTTCTAAAGTGTTCACGCTTATTAAGAATTCAATAAATGTTTATAATTTAATTTTTCTTTTACTCTATTATACATTTTCCAATAACTTTTCACCAATGAAATTTAATCAATTCAAATATTTTTATTTAATGTTTCTTAAAAGTATAAAAAATACCTTAAACATATAGAAAATCTGTCTTTGTGGAACAAGTAAAAAATCTAAAACATCTTACTTTCGGAAACGGAGAGAGTATAGGTTAAACGAAGTTCGTAAGTCCAATTCAAGGCCCACTATTTATATTGGATCAAATGCTGAGATGAGCCACTTGGTCTCCAAAAAATCTCAATTAGACCCATCGTAAGTCCAATTCAAGGCCCACTATTTGTGTTTTTCTAGTGCTGGTTAGTAGGTTTCTCGCCTCAAAGTTCATTTTCTTGATATGGACATGAAAATATTATAAGAAATAGAGCAATTGTAATCACATACACAAGAAGAACATGGTGAAACTTGCATATTTTGATATAAAATATGATATACATATGTTTGTTGTATCTACAAATTTGATTTCAAATAGTTTTTGATTATTATGTTTGCAAATTAGTACATTTCACTCTTTTTATTATTTAATTCTATTTTATAATTTAAAATTTTTCCTACAAAAAAAAAACAAATCTTCAAAAATTTATGAAAATTTTAAAAAATTATGAAATTTATAATCCCAATACCATCAGTTTCTTTTTAATATCTAAATTTTTTATAAATATTATTTAGTTTTACGTTTTGTATTTACGTACCTAACAAATTTTTATTTTAATTTTATAGATTTTGATTTAATGTATTTCAACCAAAAAAAATAGATAACAGGTTAAACTACACAAAAATATCTAGGAATAGTACAACTGCTTGATTTAATATTCAACCATAATGTTTAAAACATGATATACGTTTAAAACGTGATGCACAATATAAAATGAAATAACATAGTTGTCCCAGTATTCGAGTTGTACCGGTTTGTACATAGTTGTACTAGTTTTTGAGTTGTACGAGTTTGTACATAGTTATATTTTGACAGTGAAATCGAAAAATTTAGTTGTACGACATAAAATTTGAACTTACCTTAGTTGTACCACTTCTTTATGTGTACATGTCTTTGCCCCAATAAAATGAAATCATAAATTTTGTTAAAATACATTTCATGTATGTTTTCCAAAAATTATGTGGACAAAGAAGTTAACAAACCTTAAAAGTATAAGGTAGATCATGCAAACTTATGTGATTGTGTTAGATTTGCAAAAAGAAAAAAAAACCCATGAAATATCATAAGGAACCTTTATAAATACTTTACAATTTAGCCACTTTATTGATTTTTTTCATATGGCATACTCGAAGGAATATTTAAATTCCAGAACCTGAATAGTTATACTAGTTATATAAGTATCACTAGTCTGGTAAATCAGAAATAGTTGTACCATTTATACTAGTCGAACATATATTGTGTGATATATAGTTTTTCCATGATGAATGATGAAGCACTGGATATATTGACATTTAATATGTCAAAGTCCGTTGATCTATTCAATAATACTTAGAACAATAATATTCAGCAATTTCTCCACGCTTAATGATGGCAACAATTGCATGCACACAAGTTTTGAGAACATGCATAGTTCTACTAGTTTTTGAATTGTACCAATTTGTTTAACTACAATTAACTAAAACCATCTTCTTTTCTTTTGGTCAAACCGTGCGACATTTATATATATATAAAGTATGCATCTCTCTCACTACGCTAACCTAGCCGCACCACTTTGGTCAAGGGTGACTAGATTGGTTTTGTTGTTGTACTTCTTTTCCTTCCTCTCTTTCTTCTTGATCACATTTTTCTTTTCTTTTGTTTCTCCTTTCGTCTTCTTCTTACATAATTATAATATGTTAGTACATGGAGGAAGAGACGACTTGGAGCTGCCGCATCTTATCACCACGGTCACTGTTTTTCAGTACCGGAGAGCCATGCCATCAAACCGGACTGGAGTTGTCATACATCACCGTAGGAGGAGTCGTGCCATCGGAAGCCAACATTGATGCTCTCGCTGGTGATATACAATGAAGAGAAGTTTTGACGGTAACCGTTGGAGCCTCGGTGGAGTTGTGCCATCTGAAGTCATCATTAATGCTCTCCTTTGTGATATGATATACAATGAAGTCGAGCAGTTTTAACGTGGAGAGAAGTACACAAACCGGAGCTTTCACTGCCGACCACCAACATGCACCACCGGACGTGCATCTCATGCCACCGGAGAAGTAGTTACATTACTGGAGCCAATGGTCGAATATTCGATAACCGTTAAGGGATAAACAAAACGCATCAATGGAGAGAGTCTAAGTGAATGATTAGAAGATGAGAGGAAGAAACAATGATTGACAGTTTACAAAAACAAAAGAAACGATGGTTGATGAGGAAGAAGAATGAGTGGACCCAAGTGTTTGTTGATTGGTTGGTTGGAGAAGTAAAAGAAAAAAAAATTATTAAGGGTATAAGTATAAATTCACCTGAAATGGTCCATATCGATTAAAAAAAGAGGTAATAGATTATTTTTTAGGCTTTTGGTGCATATTAGATTAATGTCCATTTATATTTTACCACCCGTCGGTAATAGTGATGGTTTACTCGAAGTTGAATTAGCAAAGGAAGCAGTCTCCTGAATAGCTATCAATGGAAGCAACTGTGGCGGCTTCATTCTCCTCTTTTGTCACTTCAACACAAAACTCTTCTTCTTCCCCTTGTTCGTTGTTACTCTCCCGGAAGAATCTCGGCAGTGTTAATCTCAGATTCAAATCCCGCCTCTCCGTTCGCTCATCTTCCACCTCCGATTCTGGTAACTTACTTCAAATTCAGTAAATTTCTTCTTTTTCGATCTCAAGCTTTCGTTTTTTTGTGTGCCTATAGTTGTGACTTTGCTTGACTACGGAGCTGGGAATGTCCGTAGCATCCGTAACGCTCTTCGTCACCTCGGTTTCAGCATCAAGGACGTAAGCTTTTTTTTTTTTCCTTCTCTAATCTCCATGTTAACGTAGTGGGTGATGCCATTGGGGAACTTGAAATGTTAGGTTCAAACGCCCGGAGACATTCTGAATGCTGATCGCCTCATCTTCCCCGGCGTTGGAGCTTTTACACCAGCTATGGATGTACTTAACAAAACCGGGTAAGCATGACTAACCTTTCTTTTTGATTGATTGATTGATTGATTGATTGATTGATGATAAAGTACATGTCTTATTTGATGTTTGCAGGATGGGAGAAGCTTTGTGCACATATATTGACAACGACCGTCCCTTTCTAGGCATATGTCTTGGCTTACAACTACTTTTCGACTCTAGCGAGGAGAATGGGCCAGGTTCTGCTCTATTGCCCCCCTCTCTTGTATTATGACATCATATACTCAACTGTATATTTGTGTCAGTCAAAGGTCTTGGTGTAATACCGGGAACAGTTGGACGCTTTGATTCTTCAGCTGGTATAAGAGTACCCCACATTGGCTGGAATGCTTTGCAAGTGGGGAAGGATTCTGAAATTTTGGATGATGTTGGAAACCGTCATGTGTATTTTGTTCATTCTTACAGGGCCATTCCGGTATTGATCTGAATAATCTCTTCTTTTTGCTGTCGTGTTTGTACTGTCTTCTTTTCATTATTTTTTTTTTGGTTCTGTGATTGTTGCAGTCAAATGAAAACAAGGATTGGGTTTCGTCTACCTGCCACTATGGCGAATCCTTTATATCTTCCATAAGAAGAGGAAATGTGCATGCAGTCCAATTCCACCCAGAGAAGAGCGGGGGTATGATGTTTTACTCTAGTTATTTTGTTGTTGATATCTAGTACCATACTAATTCAGAATCTGGATATTCGCAGAGGTGGGTCTTTCTGTTTTGAGAAGGTTCTTGGATCCAAAATCATCCTCGAAACAGGTAGATTTCACTTCAGCCGTTCGTGCACAACGTAAGCTTCCTGATTTTTTTTTTGGTTTTGCTAATGGAAACTACACTTCACTTGAAAACAGAAGCCAGAGCAAGGGAAGGCTTCAAAGCTTGCAAAGAGAGTAATAAGTTTTTTCTTTCATTACCGTATTCAAATCTTACAGGAAGCAACCGCTGTACCCCGCCTTCGTATCTTCTCCACAGGATTGCTGATTTTTTTTTATCTGTTCACTATTATTGCAGGAATTTTATCACTATCTAATGATATATATATATTTTTCCTTTTCTCAAGGTGATTGCTTGTCTTGACGTGAGGACTAATGATAAAGGAGATCTTGTAGTAACTAAAGGGGACCAATATGATGTGAGAGAGCAATCTAACGAAAACGAGGTCTGTTGAAATTGCTGCTTTAAATGTCGTATCCTGGGAAGTGTTCTTTGAGAAAACGTGAAATATTGTTGGTGTTTAGATGTTTTCTTCATAGGACTATATCTAATCTGAGAGGTGCTGAGGTTGACTAATTATTGTCGCCGTGAACTAATTAACCTTTCTTTTGCAGGTTCGAAATCTTGGAAAACCTGTGGATTTAGCTAGGCAGTATTACAAAGATGGTGCAGATGAGGTATGTTTTCTTGTTGTTAGTTTCTCAAATACAGCTTTTATTTAGATTTTGTTTGCCATTAAACCATTCTTCCTTTGGGTTTTCAGATTAGCTTTTTAAACATAACTGGATTCCGAGATTTTCCTCTAGGGGATCTGCCGATGATACAGGTACTAAGATTAGTTGTTATTATTATTTTTTTTTCTCATTAGAGCTGTAAGAATTACTTCTGTAGTTATGTGTTTTTGATTTAGATAATTTTACATGCTTTATAGGTTTTGAGGTACACATCAGAGAATGTCTTTGTACCACTAACCGTTGGAGGTGGTATTAGGGATTTTACAGATGCTACCGGCAGGTACATGTTAATAGTTTTCTTTTCAGCTTGTTTCTTTTGAACATGTCTACATGGACATGATTTTCGTTTTTTTTCTTTCTTTTAGCGAGGGCATTGCTATTTTTACTCTCCATAACTATTTAATATCAAATTACATTTGCTCAGGTACTATTCTAGTTTGGAAGTTGCTGCTGAGTATTTCAGATCCGGTGCTGATAAGATCTCCATAGGAAGTGACGCTGTTTATGCTGCGGAAGAGTTTATAAAATCAGGGGTAGGCTTGTACTTGCCGTCTAATTTTGTCGAAGTTGTTCATGCTAATCCCCTTTTCTTGATTATTCTTGCAGGCGAAGACAGGAAAGAGTAGTTTAGAACAAATATCCAGAGTTTATGGAAACCAGGTAAGTTTATTCCGAGTCTATAACAATTGGCCTTCTTTTTACACAAACCTCATCTTGCAGAAAAGGGGATGTCAGTCAACATAAGTAGCTAAGTTACAGATTGAGTAGACAGTGAATATACATTTGACTGCGTTTTAGATAGTTATTCTTGTATTCCCCATTCATGTGTGAAACCGGAAGCAGCTTTTGAGTTAATTGATAAGAGTTTTTCTCGTCACAGGCAGTGGTTGTAAGTATCGATCCTTGTAGAGTTTATGTGAACGATCCTGATGATGTGCCATACAAAGTCATCAGAGTAACTAACCCAGGTATTCCAGTGTTCTCACCCCTTCTCTCTTTGCTTTGTGATGGTCTAAACGAACATTGTTGACTCTGGCTACATATTATACATGGCAAAATTGAGCGTTCTCATACATTACAAGTTCAAGGGAAAATACTTTGGAAGCTATGCTAACACTAGTTTCAGATGTTATGGTTCATCTTGCGTCAATCTTTTCTGAGCTTTCTTGTATAGCCTTGTGTTCTTTGTACTATACAGAGAATAGAGTTTCTCCATAGTTTTGCATACAAATCTAATACACCCGAGTTAACTTGCTGTTGTTAGGTCCGAATGGGGAAGAATACGCATGGTATCAGTGCACGGTAAAAATACAGCCACCCTTTTTACCAGTTATTCTTGAATTTGTCTCATTCTTTAAAATATTGATTCATCCCTAAAAGGTAAGTGGAGGACGAGAAGGTCGTCCTATTGGAGCGTATGAGCTTGCGAAAGCGGTTGAAGAGTTAGGTGCTGGTGAAATTCTACTGAACTGCATAGACTGTGATGGTATGTACACACTCAGAAGGTCCTTTTAAGTCTCTAAAGCCGCGTTGTTTCAGATGTTAAAAATCATTCTACGCGTAATTTTCTCTCCTTATTTTTGTGCCTATTCTCTGCTGAGTTTCAGGTCAAGGAAAAGGATTTGATACAGACTTGGTGAAGCTCATATCTGATTCTGTAGGCATACCGGTTATCGCAAGCAGTGGAGCAGGCACTCCTGAGCACTTTTCTGAGGTGTTTGAGACGACTAATGCATCTGCTGCGCTTGCTGCCGGCATTTTCCACCGGAAAGAGGTAACAACCTTGTTATATTCTCTTTAATACCTTTGAATCTTAAACCGAGTTTGCTAACTGTTCTATGCCTTTTTTTTGTATGAAGGTACCCATCCAGTCTGTGAAAGAGCACTTGCTAGAGAAGAGCATAGAAGTCAGGATGTAAGAAGTTCGGTTTACGGTAATCCGTTTCTGTTTCAAGACTTCACGTGTTACAGTTATTCATGTTACACTTCCAACAAGATCGATTCTTATTTTCAATAAGTTATTATTATAAAAGATTTATCGATCAGTGATCCTTTCGTTGTATGAGAGTAGATGAACTTGTGTTATCTTTTTCTATGGCCATAAGAAAGCATATAAGTTTTCAAAATTATTTACTTTTCAGTTATCTCATCTAAAATCTTTATCTACTAATAATAGCAATCCAATTTATTGTTGAAAGGTTGTGAATCTCAACATGCTAATGGCAGAGAGAGATGATGTTTGAGCCGAAGTAGACAATCTACAATCAGAGATGAGAAATAGAGACATCCAAATCAAGAAAATGGAAGAGCGTAGTTGTTAACAGTAAACATGTCAATTAGGGCCGAAGCCCGTAGCCCGAGCCCGCCCAGCCCTAAAAATTACCGGGTTTGGGCTTAGCTTTATAAGCCCAAAAAAAAATGGGCCTTTCGGGCTAAGCCCATTTGAGCTTTGGGTATTTTGGGCTTAAATCCGTTTGGGCTAGGGCCGGCCCGAAAACCCGAAATTTATATTTTAGCGTAAATATTATCCTTCTTTCTTGTAATCGAAACAATTATTAGTATCGATATATTATTTTAATATTTTTATCTAAACTCTAATAAAGCAAATATAAAAGTTTTTAATGCACTTTATTGTTTCCATTACAAGTGTTACATTTTAAATTTTACAAAAGTGCATTCTTCTTTCATGTACAACATGTTTTTATTTTCAAAATATAAAATATAAAACGTTTGACCATGTTTATCATAAATTTTGTTCTCTTATATTTTTTGTTTTAATTGATATTTGATTATTTAAATCTTATTAAATTTGGTTTGTAATGAAACTCTTTTTTTTAATGAAAATTCACATGTATTAAAACGATGAAAGTGACAATGACAAATTATTTTTCGAAAAGCCCACAAAAGCCCGAAAAGCCCTGTTGCCCTATAAGGACCGGGCCGGGCTTTGAATTCTAGGCCCAAATTATTTTCGGGCCGGGCCGGGCCGGGCTCAAATATTTACGGGTTTAGCGGGTTTGGGCCGGACCGGACCGGGCCAGCCCGAATTGACACCCCTAGTTAACAGTACAAATATTATATTAATTGTGTATCAATCTGACATTACCAACGAATCTATTTTTAATCCCAAATACCTCATCTTTTAATCCTGTATATACTATATTAGATGTCAGAAAATTTGACATGTACCAACTAACAAATATACCTAAACATTATTAATATATGGAATTCAAATAAGTTTCATCCCATATAACTTATTTGTTAACAATGTAAATATTATATTAATTATCTAACAATTTAACATTAGCAATAAATCAGTTTTTTATCCCAATTAACTTATGTTTAATTTAACTGTGTATGTATTATATTAGCTGTCATACAATTTTACATTACCAAATAATACATAGACATAAACAATATTTGTATGTTCGTTTCATACGCCATAGTTATAATCTTAACTTCTTATTTCAAGGTTTTCGTTGAAATCTTAGAAACTGATTTTGTGGAAACATGAATAACGGTACAAATAATGAGGCAAAAGAAAAATGTCTCCCTTATTAATCGAGTTTTTAATCTATTGAATTTCTTTGGATTTAAATGTTATACAATAATTTTTGTGTGATGCTTATTGATTTATTGAGATAAATAAAATAAATAAAATTTTATTTTAACCGTATATATAATGTATTACTTGTTCAAGAATTTGACATTACCACAAAATACATAAACATTATTTGTATGTTCATTTCATATGTCACAATTTTGATCCTGACTTCTCATTTCAAAGTTTTGATTGAAATCATAGAAACTGATTCCAAACAGAATTTACTCTGAAAATAATTAACCAGCCATAAAAGATTAAACAATTGGAAGTTAGATAAATCTAGAAATAAAATGAAGCAGAGGACCTCATAAATTTTACGGTTGTTCGGAACTCATGAACTCATGGAGAAGGAACATAGAATTTGTGGAATTTAAAATAAATGGAATGATAGGAATGAAATACAACAAAAAATTGAATGAAATTCATTCCATTCATTCATGATCAAATTTGTTTTGAAATGATTTTCTTTGTATTTTCTCTATTTATTTTTGGAATTGATGGAATGAGTATTCCATTCCATTCATGTCAAATGGTAAAAAAAATTATGGAACTAACGGAATAGGGCATTCCACATTATTCCATTCCAAAAATCTACAATCCAGTTGCAGCCAATATGAACTCTTGAATCATTCGGAACTCATGATCTTCTTCAATTTTGTTTAGATTCATTAGAAGAAAAAAAAACAGAGAAATAAAATGAAAAAGAAGACATCAGCATTGAAAGAGAAAATCTAAACTAAATCTTAAAACAAATTTTTTTGTAGCTTAATAAACAAGGCGCTTTCCTACACATGTGGAGAAATAAAAGTTTTAAAATTTAAATTATATTTAAAATATTTTTTTGCTAAATTTTAGATTTTATTATTTGCATACAATATTTAATTTAATTTAATTACATATAAAATTAATATTAAATAAATATTTTTATTTAAATCTTTATTTAGTAATATATATGATATATTTAAAATTATAATCTTAGAAAGATTTTTAATATATTTTTGGTTAAATATATTGAATCAAATTGTATAAATCTAAGAGAAAATTTTGTTAGGTATATAACTATCAACTGTCAAACAAATAATTTTTCTAAAAAATGTAGATTTTAAAAAGAAACTAATGGTACGGGGATTAAAAACAATTACAATTTTAAAAAAAAAACTGCACAAAATTAACTTGGAAGAATTGTTTTATTAATAAAAATTATATAATTATAAAATATAATTAAATAATGTTTCTAAAATTGTAAATATTCAAGATATTTTATTTCTACTATTATATTATTTATTGTTATATTAATGATGATCCATTGTTTATTACATAATCTGATGCATACCATAAACGTAAATAATATTTATTATTATTATTAACATTCTAAAAATAGTATAACTATAAATATGAAATTTTATTTAAAATAACTTATGATAAAAATAGTAAATAATTTCGTATAATTATTTATATTTTCATCATAATTAATTATAAGATAATTTTAATAGATAAACTATAACACTTTAATTTTTTTATCAAAATTTATAATTTTATGAATAACTAATATTTAAGTTAAATTCGAATCCAAAGGTGTAAATTTAACGAGTTTTTAATCTATTGAATTTATTTGAATTTAAATGTTATACAATATTTGTTGTGTAATGATTATTGATTTATTGAGATAAATAAGATGAATAAAATTTTTGGATATAGTAAAAAGTTTTTAAAAAATCTACTCAAATATATAGTTTTAAATAAAAAAATAGATAAATTGTTTTACATTAACTTAATTAAACTGAAAATTTAATTAATTATTGTTAAGTCAGAAAACTAAATAATAAATTAGTATTTCTGATTTTAGTTTTATTTCAAGTTAATAAAATGAAATAAATTTATATTAAATTATTTTAAAAGATTTATTTTTATGCATGGCACAAAAATAACTAATCATAAATAAGCAATCTAAAATGAATCCTAATATTAATCAATTTCCCTATGTAAAATCAAATTTACTTTCTTCTGTTTGTAGATTCTGAATCTAAAAAAATTTATAAAGCAATAATAGATAATAAGTCTATAAAATACTTGTTCACAAAATCATAACCATAAGATCAATCCATTATCACAAAATCATATCCATAAAGCAATAATAGATAATAAGTCAGTAAGGGACGTCTCAAATTTAAAGATCTTGTTTTAAGAAAATAATGCTATTAATCTAACTAATATTTCTGATAATTAAAATAAAATTGTTTAATCATAAATTATTGTAAAAGTAAGTTTATAATTATAAAATATATACTTAATAATTCTCACATGAATAGTCGACAGAAATAGACTCCTCATAAGGAATTACACATTTTAAATCAGAAATAATAATTTCCATATATGAAAAACTACCATATATAATAACTACTCATAACTTTATTACTAACATCGTTGCCATCAAATATTTTTTTAATAAGGTTAAGATATGCGTCTTGCACGAAATGAGAATTATATATATAAATTATTTTATATTTTATCAATTTTACGTTTTTCAACATCATAAAATAATTTAAAATAATAAATATCTCCTAAACATTATTTGATAAGTTATTTTTTAAATTATGCTTATGTTTCTTTACCACATTCATTTTGAAAGTAAATACTTTGATTTTTGGTAAAAATCTTACAATAAGATAGTTACAGAATATAAGAACACAAGACAGCCAATAAACGTAGTGCTTCATCCCTTCCGTTTCGAGCTCTCTTGTGGGGACCGGCGTGCGGCGGCTTAGATAGCGCTGGCATCGGTTCTTTGTTGTGTGTAGTGTTGGGTTTTAGGCTTTGTTGTATTTATTGGTGTAGATCTGAGATTCTCGATGGTCCTCGTTTGATTTGTTGAAGTCTTAAAGGGCAGATATGCTTCGATTGGTGGGGGTCTTTATTGGTTTGGCCAGATCTGTTGATTTGCGCTGTTTCGCTGTTCATAGCCTGTTTTCATTGGTCTTTGTATTTCCTGTTTTGGGGATTTGATCTCTCCTCTTCTCAACGAGTGTTTTTTTTTGTCGGGTTTTATCTCTTTCCTTGTAGTCAGGTTTAGGAGTTCTCTATGATTAGTGTTTGACAGTTTCTCCTGCAGAATTTCTCTCCTATTGTGGTGGATGCAATGATTTCTTGTCGATTTGATCTGTTCTTGACTGTATTGATGGTGGTTTCGATCGACGAGGCTTAGTTTCTTGTGGAGTTTTATGATGGCTTCTATCTAGGTTAAAAAATAAGACGTCATGGAGTGCGTCGTAACCGTATCCGAAAGATGTGGTGGATCGTGAAGTGGTTCTTCTTGTCGGGTTATGAAGTCTTGGTTCTTGGTTACTAGTGGGGATGCTATCGTTTGGCAGGTCATAGGCGGCAGCGTTAGATCCGGGTTAAGAAGACTTGGAGTCTGGATTACTAGAAGTTAATGGAATCGTTGGGCTTGCCGAGGGCAGCATCGATTAATCTGAATCATTGCTTGCTGCTATAGGTTTGGTTGAATGCTTGGAGTTGTCATAGTCTTTGAGTAGATGGATGTCTTTTGTTCCTGTTTTAGTTGCGGATTATAGTATTTATCCGTTTGTTCGATTTAACTCGTAAGTTGCCCCGGAGTGGGTTTTAGCTGCCTGTTCTTTGGGCTCTTGTCTCTGGGGATGTATGTTATCGGCCAGCTTATGTACTAAACTATCGTATGAATGAATTTCAATTTGGAAAAAAAAAAGATAGTTACAGAATACTGGTACATACAATAGACATTATTATTAGATTTTTTTAAAATAATATTACCATAAATATAAATCAAAATTTTATTAAAATGAACTTATAATAAAAGTAGTAAACTTTTTTATATAATTATTTATATTTTCATAAAAAATAATTTCAAAATAATTTTAACAAATAAACTATGACAAATTTGATCAAAAATTAAAAATTTATGAATAATTAAATATTTAAGTTATAATTGAATTCAAAGGTATATAGATTATTAATGAAAAAATACTTAAACTATCACATTCTTAATACCATTTTTATGTCTACCTTAATTATCTAGACTTATGTTGAGATTTGAGGAGTGGAGTTTTGGAGGGTAGAATTTAAGGGTTTTAAATCATCTTTTGACTGTGTATATATTATATTATTTGTTCAACAATTTGACATTACCAAAAAATACATATACATAAACATTGTTTGAACGCTCATTTCATATGTCATAATTATGATCTTGACTTCTCATTTCTAAGTTTTGATTGAAATCATAGAAGCATATTTTCTAAATAGACTTTTCTCTGAAAATAATTAACCAGCCAGAAAAGATTAAACAATTGGAAGTTAGATAAATCTAGAAACAAAATGAAGCGGAAGACCTCTTAATTTTTTTGGTTGTTCGGAACTCATGAACTCATGGAGAAAGAACAATATGATCTCATGAGCCATTCGGCACTCATGATCTTCTTCAATTTTGTTTAGATCCATTAGAAGAAAAAGAAACAGAGAAATAAAATGAAAAAGAAAACATCAGCCGTGAAAGAGAAAATCTAAACTAATTCTTAAAACAAATATTTTCGTATTTTAATAAACAAGGCGTTCTCCTACACCATGTGGAGAAATAAAAGTTTTAAAATTTAAATTATATTTAAATAAACTTTTGTTAATTTTTAGATTTTATTATTTGCTTATAATATTTAATTTAATTACATACAAAATTAAGATAAAATAAATATTTGTATTTAGTAATATATATGATATATTTAAAATTATAATCTTGGAAAGATTTTTAATCTATTTTTGGTTAAATATATTGAATAAATCGTATAAATTTAAGAGAAAATTTTGTTAGGTATATAACTATCAAACAAAAAATTAATAATATTTCTCAAAATTTTAAATATTAAAAAGAAACTAATGGTACTGGGATTAAAAATATGCAATTTAAAAACAACCGCATAAAATTTGGAAGAATTTTTTACTAATAAAAGTTATATAAATATATAATATAATTATATAATATTTCTAAAATTGTAAATATTGTAAATATTTTATTTCTACTATATTGTTTATTATTATATTAGTGATGATCTATGATTTATTACATAATCTGCTACATACCATAAACGTAAATAAGATTATAATTATTATTAAAATTCTAAAAATAATATAACTGTAAATATGAAAGTTTATTAAAAGAACTTATGATAAAAATAGTAAACAACTTTGTATAATTTGTTTTTATTTTCATCAAAATTAATTATAAGATAATTTTAACAGATAAACTATAACACTTTTTTTATCAAAATTTAAAATTTTATGAATAACTAATATTTAAGTTAAACTTGAATCCAAAGGTGTACAGATTACGAGTTTTTAATCTATTGAATTTATTTGGATTTAAAAGTTATAAAATATTTGTTGTTTAATGATTATTGATTTATTGAGATAAATAAAATGAATCAATTTTATGGATGTAGTAAAATTTAAACAAAAGCAATGTACTCAAATATATAGTTTTAAATATATAAATATAAAATAGACAAATTATTTTACTTTAACTTAATTAAACTGAAAATTAAATTAATTATTGTTAAGTCAAATAAATAAATAATAAAATAGTATTTCTGATTTTAGTTTTATTTCAAGTTAATCAAATGAAATAAATTCATATTAAATTATTTCAAAATATTTATTGCTATGCATTGCACAAAAAATCAACTAATCATAAATAAGCAAATCTAAAATGAATCCTTATATTAATCAATTTCCTATGTAAAGTCAAATTTACTTTCTGTTTGTGGATTCTGAATCTAAGAACATTTATAAATCAATAATAGATAATCAGCCTATAAAATATACTTGGTTCACAAAATCATAACCAGAAGATCAATCCATTTCATTGCAGCAAGATGGTTTATACCTTCTCAGCTATGTCCAATCAACAACCATCGCAGCTCATTTCATTGCAGCAAGATGGTTTATACCTTCTCGACTTCAACAAAACAACATCATTGAAACTCAATTTGCCCTTTACATTACCGCCCCCGACCGAACCTGTCTGTATTCTTCATTGCCGTGGAATCATGTGTCTCACACTTGAAGGCCACAATGACCTAGCCATCTGGAACCCGAGTTCCAAAGAATTCAAGAGAATAATGATGTTTAATTCGCGTCAAACAACAAATCCTTTGGGATTCGGTTATGACCGATTCTCTGATGATTACAAGATCGTGACTATAATCGATCGCAAAACCTTTATCTACACTTTCAAAGAAAAATCTTGGAGAGAAAGCGTGACGCGAGATACTTCTCTTGATTGCAAATTTAAAAACCGGACCGGTACGGTTGAGGACCATTGTATGTATTGGATAGCAGACCGGTCATACATCAAGAACCCTTGTAAGGAAAACACCATCCTATGTTTCGATTTTGTCAACGAAGAGTACAAAGAACTGAACCTTCCGATAACTTGTAAGCAGAAATTTAGTTCCTGGTTAGGGGTTTTAAGGGGAGAGTTATACATTATCGAGCACTACCCATGTATAAATAATGACATATGTGTATGGCGTCAAAAGAGTAGCGACAAGAAGATCAAGAAATGGCAAAGTGAACCATGGATCAATATGACCAAACATCTTAAAGAATTCAAAAACTTTGAAGTTGTGTTTGCGTGCATAGCAAGAAACGATGACGTCTTCATAGTGGTGAAAGATACAAGAAATGGAGACGGGAAAGTTATGGTGTACAATAAGGCCCGAGAGAAGTTCATTGAAGTTCCATTTGGTAGTTCGTTGAAAGGGTTTAGATGTATGAGTGATTATATATGTCAGTCAGGGACGTCTCAAACTTAAAGATCCTGTTTTAAGAAAATAATGCTTTTAATCTAACTAATATTTCTGATAATTAAAATAAAATTGTTTAATTATAAATTATTGTAAAAGTAAGTTTATAATTATAAAATATATACTTAAAAATTCTCACATGAATAGTCGACAGAAATAGACTCCTCATTAGGAATTACACATTTTAAATCAAAAATAATAATTTTCATATATGACAAGCTACCATATATAATAACTACTCATAACTTGATTACTAAAGTTGTTGCCATCAAATATTGTTTAACAAGGTTAATATATGCGTCTTTCATGGAATGAGTATTATATATAAAAATTATTTTATATTTTATCAATTTTACGTTTTTCAACATCATAAAATAATTAAAAATAATAAATATTTCCTAAACATTATTTGATAAGTGATTTTTTAAATTATGCTTATGTTTCTTTACCAAATTCATTTTGAAAGTAAATACTTTGATTTTTGGTAAAATTCTTACAATAAGATAGTTGCAGAATACTTGTACATACAATAGACATTATTATTAGATTTTTTAAAATAATATAACCATAAATATAAATATAAAATATATTAAAATGAACTTATAATAAAAGTAGTAAAAGTTTTTGTATAATTATTTATATTTTCATCAAAATTAGTTTGAAAATAATTTTAACAAATAAACTATGACAATTTTGATCAAAACTTAAAAATTTATGAATAATTATTTAAGTTATATTTGAATCCAAAGGTATATAGATTATTACTGAAAAAAATACTTAAACTACCATATTCTTAATATCATTTTTCATGTTTACCTTAACTACATTTACCTTTAGTTTTAAAGAGGTAAATAGATACTTATATTCATCCATAGAGTTAACTAATCTAGACTTATGGTTTAGATTTGAGGGGTGGGGTTTTGGAGAGTAAGGTTTAGGGGTTTTAAAAACAAATAAATTAACATTTAAAATTTAAAATTTTTTTTTTTTTAAATATCGAAAAATAAAAAAATTTCGAAATAATTATGAAAAGTATAATCCAAAAACTAAATAATTTTATATTATTATTTATTTAAATTATTATATATATATATATATCTATAAAGCAAAGATAAAATTATCTTTTGCCTCTTTAATGAAACATCATACTTTAGGTATTTTTGAAAATGTCAATCTAATATAGGTAAACATGAATAATGGTACAAAAATTGGGTAAAAGCAGAATTCCCTCAGAGCATTATTACCGCAGGGTCTTAACCCGGTTCTTATGCTAATTTTGATTTAAAATTAAATCAAAAACACATTAATAAAGAGGAACCGCGTCTTAATTTGGAGGAAGAAGACTCGTGTCTTGTGGACACGTGTAAGCATGATAGATGAGAGAGGTGTGGTGTCGTCGTTTTTCCCCAAGTCACTTTCTTCTTGCGTTCCTCTCCGTGTCTCTCTAGTTCTTCTCTCTCTCTTGGTGGTTTTCGCCGGCAAGCTTTCTCTTGGTGGTTTTCGCCGGCAAGCTCGCTCTCGAACGGCAACGGACCTCTCTCGGTGGCTCGACTCTTTCGATGACGAAACAGCGACTTCTCTCTCATCGGTGGCTCTCTGGATTCGCTCTCTCTCGTTGGATCTCGTCGGTGACATCTCTCCTGGCGCCGGACGTCTCTATTCTTCGCCGCACCTCTGTACTCTTTGCATGTCAGCGATTTGAAAGGTAAACTGATTGTTGTGTTGTTCAATTTTACATGTCCTTATATTTTGATCAATCTTGTCCTGATCAATTTTGCATCTCTTTTAATTTGTTTGTCTGCTCGATTCTCTCTCTCGGTTAAGTTTAATAAAAATGTTTTAAATTTTTTTAAGAACTCCTTATTAAGACCCTTGCAATGGAGCAATAATGTATTATTAAGACCCTTGCAATGGAGCAATAATGTAGGAGCCTTGTTTCTTATGTCACTTTTTGTATTTAAAAGTATTAAAAAATAATAAGATCCCTTAATATGGGGTTTTGCAATAATCATGCTCTCATTATTAATCGAGTTTTTAAACTATTAAATTTCTTTGGATTTAAATGTCATACAATAATTGTTGTGTGATGATTATTGATTTATTGAGATAAATAAAATAAAGAAACTCATCTTTTAACCATGTATATAATATATTAGTTGTCCAACAATTTAACATTACCAAAGAATACATATTCATAAACATTATTTGTATGTTCATTTTATATGTCATAGTTATGATCTTGACTTCTCATTTAAAGGTTTTGACTGAAATCTTAGAAACTGATCTTCTAAACATAATTTACTCAGAAACTAATTAACCAGCCAGAAATGATTGTTTAATGATTAAACAATCGGAAGTTATATAAAATCTAGAAACAAAATGAAGCAGAAGATCTCATGATTTCTTTCTTGTTTGGAACTCATGAATTAATGGAGAAAAAACCAGATGAACTCATGATTTTCTTCAATTTTGTTTAGATTCATTAGGAAAAAAACTGGATTTGCACTGTGATCATTATTTAGAATTTCTAGATCCTAGTTTAGGAAATCTCTCTTGGTGTGTTTTGTTTTTAGTTTTATTAAGGTTTTTGAATACTATTTAGCTGTCTCTCTCTTTTTTTTGGGCTAAGTTTAGGGCTTAATAATTCTTCAGCTGGCTCATGTATCTGTCTATGCATCCAACCATGTATGAACTGTTTTAACAATATTAGTGAAAAAGTTAGACCAAAAAAAAAATATTAGTGAAAAAGGTAGATGGTTTAGTGCTATCTAAAACCTATATTAACAAAGGCAAAACAGTACTTAATTCGTAGTTGCTAATTTTCGGGTAACATTTTCTTTTAGCATCTTTTATCTAGAGTGGTCTTGTAAGCTCAATTTCAATCATGACCAGGGGCGGATCTAGCATCAAAAATAATTGGGGGCACACACATTTTTTCACTATACATATTTCTTGAGTTGAGGGCACTTGTACAAATATTAAGCTAATTGTTAAAAAAATATAAAAAGTAGATCACGTACCCCCGTAGGTCCTTCTCTCCGTCCGCCCCTGATCATGACACCTGTCCAACATCACATGTGACAGACATTACAACCAATGTGCTCTAGGTGCGACAAAAGTTTCATTCAAGTGTGTTCTTGTACTGTCAGATGTATATTGATCTCTACTTCTGGATTTAAACTATCAAATGTTTTCATCTCCAGTAAAAAAAAAATCATGAATTATATATACATTAATTTCTCTTCCAGCTAGTGAATCTGTGTTAACTAAAGATTCTTTTGACTGAAGACGACCTTTTAGAGAAATGAACTTGACCAACTATTATCATTGTACAACTTTAATAAGCTTTAGTATCAAACCCCACTTTCTGGTATATAAAATATAAATACCTTTGAGATCTCTTGTTTTGTACTTTAGAAGATATTTAGGCCTTTGATGATTTTCATTTTAAGATGTCTCAACAACTTGGGATAGATTAACTAACTAATCCACCTTAATTGTTTCTTAGCTTTTTAACCTATTGGTTAGGTCTAGCTTTTTAACTTGTTGGTTAGGTCTTCTTTATCTCCAACAGATTGGACTTTTCTCTTTGTTAGACAGGTGACAAAGGAAAAATATGGTGAAGGTGAGTGCTAAATATGTATTTTTCACTCTAGAAAAAAATATATAAAAAACTGTCACCCAATTTTGGTGCTACAGTTCTCTATCTCTGTCTTGCTGTTTATGCGGTTGTGGTTCTGCAGCTTCCCTTACCTCTCTTTCTCAAGAAGACTCAACAAAAGAGAAAAAATAGTTGCTTTTCCTTTTAATAATTTTATCATGTGATTATTATTGTTTTAGTTTTTCTCCTTCCCTCTTTTTTTCATCTTTGTTCTTTATTCTTTTGTCTACAATCCCATTTCATTTTTGGCCTAATGAGGGGTTGGTTCCCTGAGATTAGACCCGTTTCCGAATCAGGAAACAATTTTCTTTTGAAATGGGTTGCATCAGCTCCAAGAATGCCTCATGTCTAACGGACCAGAGGGAGCCTCACCGGTCTACCACAGGGAAAACGCCCCTGAACCCGACTTCTCCTCCATGAACCAGCAACATCGAGTTTTTGTTGATCATTCACTGGGGGCGAGTCACAATAACAGAAGGTCAAGGAAATCGAAAAGGCTTGGTGTAAGCCTTCTTTCCGGATTGTCTGCTCATAGGAACGTAGAGGCTGAGCAAGCAGCTGCTGGTTGGCCTTCTTGGCTTTTTTCAGTTGCGTCTGAGGTTGTTGAGGGGTGGGTTCCTCTAAAGGCAGAGGCGTTCCAGACGTTGGAGAAGGTAAACATATGGTTTCTTGCGATGGAAGTTACCACCAAACCATATAATAAAAAGGGTTGATGAATTTTGTTTGTGTTGTAGATTGGACAAGGAACATATAGTAGTGTCAGTGTGTTTTGAGCAAGGGAAGTAGAAACTGGGAGAATGGTGGCTTTGAAGAAGGTAAAGTTTGATAGTCTTCAACCAGAGAGCATTAGGTTTATGGCAAGAGAGATTTTGATTCTACGAAAACTCAATCATCCTAACATCATGAAACTTGAGGGTATAGTCACGCCTTGTGCGTCCCGCAGCATTTATCTTGTTTTCGAGTATATGGAACATGACCTTTCCGGTTTATCCTCAAATCCTGACATTAGATTCACCGAGTCACAGGTACAAAACCAGACTAGAGCATTGTCAAATGATCTTTTTATTCTCTCTGACGACACTGGATAGAGTTTTTGAGATTTTCTTATTGTGGTATGCAAGATCAAATGTTACATGCAGCAACTACTTTGGGGACTAGAGCATTGTCATATGCAAGGCGTATCTTGCGGAATCGAGTCAGTACGAGATGTAATTCGTTGCTAATCGAATCGCAACTATGGAAGAAGAATTTGTGTGAACAATGTTAAGATCTACGAGAATCACGATCTAAGAACACAAATGACACAGCGAGATGTTATCCAGTTCGAGCGCAAACCGCGACTCTACGTCTGGCCGAGGATCTCCTCCAAATTCACTAAGCTCAGTGAACTTTAACGCCGCCGTATCACCTCACCGTAACTCTCACCGGAAAATTCCCAAGAGAAAACGCTCACCTCCCGTAGAATCGTGTTTCTCTCACTATCGCTTTTCTCTCTCACCGTGTTTTCCAGAAACTCACACACTCTACAACTTGTCACACAAGCTAGATAATAACCGACGAACGGCCTCTAGTTGTGGATCCCACTCTGTAACAAACTTTCGAATGAAAGTGATAACTCGATACGGTGACGTTTACAACTTAGATTGAACCGACTCTTAAACCGGAAATCAATTACAAATCTAACAACCAGGTCAAACCGATTCTGATTTCCATGGAGTCTTGCTAACCAACTCTCGAAAAAATCCACCTTGGTTGAAAGACTTCCATGCTGAGCTCAGATGAATCTCGTCCTCGATTTCCTTCTATAGTCAGTGTACAGAAGAGCCTAGCAAGCTCAAGAGATGTTTGAACTTGCTTACAGGCAACACTGTGGTAAAGATATCCGCAAGGTTCTTATCAGTATGCACCTTAGAAACCCGCACTTCACCTTCCTCCACCAGTTCCCTGACAAAACTTAGCTTCCTAGCCATGTGTTTCGTCCTTTCATGGTGGACATTGTTCTTAGCAAGAGCCCGAACACTTTGAGAATCACAAAAGATCTCTATATCCTTTTGTTTATATCCAATCTCTTCACTAAGACCCATCAACCACACTGCTTCCTTTGACGCTTCAGTTAGGGAGATATACTCAGACTCAGTAGTTGATAGAGCAACTACTTTCTGTAGGCTCGATCTCCAGCTTATAGCACAACCACCAGACAAGAATATATACCCTGATATGGATCTTCTCCTATCCAGATCACCTCCAAAATCAGAGTCACAAAACCCAACTATCTTGAACTCATCTGTCTTTTCAAAATTCAAACTCATGCGTCGGGTTCCGTTCACATATCTGAGTATCCACTTTACTGCATCCCAGTGTTCTCTGACAGGATCACTCATGAATCTACTCACCAGACCCACATGATAGGCTAGATCAGGTCTAGTACCTATCAGACCATACATGAGACTACCAACGGCATTACAATACGGTACTGATCTCATGGATTCTTCATCAACTCTTACTCGACTTGGATCTGCTGACATCAGTTTGAAATGAGCTCCCATGGGCGTGTTAACACTCTTTGCATTCTCCATTGAGTAAGTCTTCAACACTTTCTCCATGTAGCTTTCTTGAGACAGAATCAAAGTACCCTTAGCTCTGTCTCTGATGATCTCAATTCCAAGAATCTTTCTTGCAGCCCCCAAGTCCTTCATCTCAAATCTTGAACTTAGCTGATCTTTAATGTCTTTAATGATCGTCATGTCCTTGCTTGCTACTAACATGTCATCAACGTATAGCAGCAAGTACACATACACTTCACCTATGCGCTTGATGTAGACACACTGATCATGACAACTTCTTTTGAAATCAAGTTCCTTCATGAACTGATCAAAAATTTTATTCCACTGCCTTGGGCTTTGCTTAAGACCGTACATAGATTTTCTCAGTCTACAAACCCAGTCTTCCTTGCCTGTTTCTTCATACCCTTCCGGTTGAGACATGTATATTTCTTCTTCTAGATCACAATGAAGAAATGCAGTTTTTACATCTAGTTGCTCCAACTCCATGTCTTGTTTAACCACAATGGACATCAAGTACCTTATGGATACATGTTTAACAACTGGAAAGAAAATCTCGTTGTAATCCACTCCTTCCTTTTGAGCATATCCCTTGGCCACAAGTTTACCTTTGTACCTTGGATCCTCCACTCCTGGAATACCAGATCTCCTTTTATAAATCCACTTACACCCTATCACAGCTCTCCCTTTTGGTTTCTTCACAAGATCCCAGGTGTGATTCCTTTGTAATGAATCCATTTCGTCATCAGAAGCAAGTTTCCACTGCTTTCTGTGAGGGTCTCTCATGGCAGACTTGTAATCGCTTGGTTCCACTAGATCACCATCTTCTGCGACCATACATGCAAGGTACACATAATCATCCAACTTTTTAGGAGGCTTCGGTTCTCTTCTGCTCCTATCACGAGCTAGTTGATATCCTCATGTAACCACCTCATCACCAGACCCTTCTTGATCTGATAAATCTTCTTCAGAATCACTACTATCAACATTAATCACATCAGTGTTTGCATTTCCTTCTTGATTCATCTCTTGATTTTCTCCACCTGAGCTTGTACCCAGCTCTTTAGATACTCCAAGTTAAATATCAAGAAACTGTGTGTTACTTTCTTTTGGTTTAGAAGATTTCCCCTTCAAATCTTTATAACATTCATCCTCCTTGAAAGTAACATTTCTACTAATGATGCTTCTCTTATCTTCCAAAGACCAGACTTTGTAACCTTTCACTCCTGCTGGATAACCAATGAATATCCCCTTCTTAGCTCTCGGCTGTAGTTTTTCCTCATCTGAATGATGATAACAGACACAACCAAACTTCCGTAAGTGATCAAACTGCGGAACTGTCTTTGACCAAAATTCTTCAGGTATTTCATTTTTAATCCCTGCAGATGGAGTTCGATTTATCAAATACACAGCAGTGTTAACTGCCTCTGCCCAGAAAGCTTTTGGTAATCCAGACTCATTCAACATACTCCTTACTTTTTCCAAGATCGTCCTGTTCATCCTCTCCACAACACCATTCTGTTGTGGAGTGTAGAGAATAGTTTTGTGTCTAGCTATACCTTGATCAGAAGAGAACCCATCAAACTCCTTGTTACAAAACTCTAATCCGTTATCAGTCCTGAGCTTCTTAACTTTAAGACCTGGTTGATTTTCTACCAGAGTCTTCCACTCTTTAAACTTCTCAAACGCTTGATCTTTGGTCTTCAAAAAATTAGTCCATACTTTTCTTGAATGATCATCAATAATGCTCAAGAATTAGTGACAACTTCCAAGTGATTTAGGAAATGTAGGAGAACCCCAAAGATCAGCATGAATATACTCAAGACACGCCTTGCTTGTATGTTGACCTGAACCGAAACTGACACGATGAGCCTTCCTAATCACACAGCTTTCACAAAACTGCAGACTTGATATCTTCTTCTTGTCAAGAAAACCTTTCCTAACTAAAGTATCAATACTCTTCTGACTTACATGTCCCAGTCTGCTGTGCCAGAGATCTGTCTCATCTTTCACTGTCACTAGGTTCACTTCCTCAACACGACTTCTTCCTAGGAGAAAGTACATATTGCTTTCTCGCTTAGCCTTTAAGACCGTCCTGCACCCCTTCTTGATCTTTAGAACACCTTCCTTGGATGAAAATGAGCACCCTTCACTTTCAAACGCCCCAAGCGACATCAGATTTCTGGAGAACTGAGGAATGTACCTCACATTGTTTATCAATACAAAGTTGCCTTATGATGTCTTGATACGAACTGTACCAATTCCCTTTACCAACGATGTAGACTCATTAGCCATTCTTACAGATCCTACATCACTTTCTTCAAGCTCAATGAACCAGTCTTTTCTTGGAGTCATATGAAAAGAACAACCAGTATCCATTATCCAAATCTCTGTAGTCATGTGCTTCAGCAAAATTTACTTCTGACACAGTAAGAGATTCAATAAACCGAATCCCAGTCACTGCAGACGATTCACCGTTTTCTTTCACCGCTTCCTTTTCTTTACCATTGCTTCGTTTAGGACAGGTTCTCTTGAAATGACCTTCAAAACCACAAATCCAACAGGTAGGTTGGTTTCCTTTTCCTCGAGACTTCGATCTCCCCTTGCCTTTGAACTTGTTCTGATTTGAGTCTCTAGCACCTGATCTTCCTCTGTTGTTAGAGTTTGAGTACAACACTTCACCATGAGGCTTATTACTCCCTTTTCCATTTCCATTCACACCAAGTTCCAGTTGCTTTGAATGAATAGAATTTATAACTTCATCAAGAGTCACAGTGGTTTTGCTATATCTCAATGTATCCCTCCGTTGATCAAACTGCCTAAGAAGTGACATCAATAGCAAAATCGCTTGATCTTCATCAAAAATCTCCACCATGACATTACTCAAATCTGTTATGATTCTCAGGAACTCATCATGTTGCTCTCGATGGATAGAGACTCATTCATACGATAACCGTATAGGCACTGCTTCAAGTACATCCTGTTTGGAAGCGATGTAGACATATACTGAGCATCCAGTATTCTCAGCATACCAACTGCGAGATGTTATCCAGTTCGAGCGCAAACCGCGACTCTACGTCTGGCCGAGGATCTCCTCGGAATTCACTAAGCTCAGTGAACTTAACGCCGCCGTAACACCTCACCGTAACTCTCACCGGAAAAGCCCCAAGAGAAAACGCTCACCTCCCGTAGAATTGTGTTTCTCTCACTATCGCTTTTCTCTCTCACCGTGTTTCCCAGAAACTCACACACTCTACAACTTGTCACACAAGCTAGATAATAACCGACGAACGGCCTCTAGTTGTTGACCCCACTCTGTTACAAACTTTCGAATGAAAGTGATGACTCGATACGGCGACGTTTACAACTTAGATTGAACCGACTCCTAAACCGGAAATCAATTACAAATCTAACAACCAGATCAAACCGATTCTGATTTCCATGGAGTCTTGCTAACCAACTCTCGACAGCGTAATACATAGAGACATTAAGGCATCAATTATTTTGGTCAATAACAAAGGAGTTTTAAAGAGACTTTGTTCTAGCAAATGTGGTCACAGCTAAAAGCAAACACCAATTGACAAGCCGTGTTGTGACTTCATGGTATCGAGCTCCTGAGCTTCTTATGGGGTCTACTAGCTATGGAGTATCAATCGATTTGTGGAGTGTGGGATGTGTTTTTGCTGAGATTCTAATGGGAAAACCCTTCCTAAAAGGCAGAACCGAGGTATATTACAAATATCTTGCACATGAAGAAGAACTCTAAAATAATTTGTATAATGATGGTTTTTTCTTTAAATTGTTGGTTTTGTAGATTGAACAACTCCATAAAATCTATAAGCTCTGTGGATTTCCACCAGATAGTTTCTGGATAAAAACTAGGCTTCCTCACGCAACTTCCTTCAGGCCTCAACATACTTATGAAGCCACACTCAGAGAACGATGTAGAGAGTTACCAACTAGTGGTGTTTCTCTGTTAGAAACTTTACTCTCAATGCAACCATATAAGCGTGGGACTGCTTCATCTGCACTTAATTCCGAGGTGAAGGAAGATTATAGTATCCCATTGCTCCTTTTCTTTCATCTCTAAGTGTTTTTGTTTTTGTTTTTTGTTTTTTTCTGATTTCTTTCTCCTCTTAGTATTTCTTGACGACGCCTTATGCGTGTGACCCTTCTTCATTGCCTAAATATCCACCAAAAAAAGAAATGGATGCAAAATATGTCGCGACGATATGCGCAGGTCAGAATCATACATTGCATGCCTCTTGTCTTCTTTGAGGAAAGAGTATGTTTCAAAACTTGTATTAATGCATATGATTATTCTTCAGGAAAAGGGCAAACCTTAAGCTTCGAGATTCTGGAGTAGGCAGGAAACACAAAAGACCACATAGAGCAGAACATGATCCAAATAGCTACGCTAAGCTGCCAATAAGACAGGTTTTTTCCTCACTCTATCTAAAAATCCTTTTTCAGCTTAGTTTCTTAACCCTCAACGAAGGTTTTTGACTTGCAGGACACGTTTGAGGACAAGAACATGCTTAATGATGCGTCAGTTACAACAACAACACATGGAAATTACAACAAATTCTCTGACCTACCAGTGACTACAGGACCAGCCGGTGGTTTTGCGTGGGCTGTGAAAAGACGGAAAGATCCTGATAATATCTCAACTCTTACTTACTATCAACCAAGCTCAAGGAGTCAATTGAGCGATTTTAAACTCAAACCTAAACAATGACTCGGTCTGGGAGGTTCAAGGAGACAACGATGACCAGATTGTGGAGGAGGTGCCTAGTGAGGGAAAGCTTAGACGCATTGGTGAACGGCAAGGATCACTTAATGGGTCTGGTTTGGATTTCAGCCAAAGAGATAAAGATTTTCCAGTAAAGAAAAACTTAGTAAGTACTTTTGTTTAATCATTTATGTGTCTAAGAAGACCAAACTATTTTTGGTGATATACACAACTGCAAGATGGTGTCTATACAATTTCATAAATGTACTTGAAATTAAATGCTTGTGATTGTTGTTGTTGCAGGAGCATCTACAATTTGGTAAACAGAGCATATCAGGACCGCTGATTTTTAAATCAGGCAAGATCGACGAAATTTTGTAAAGGAATGAAAGTAATATCCGGCAAGCTGTCAGAAAATTTCACTTCCAGAGGGGTAAAAAGATATTAATAGCTCAAGAATAAACCGAAAATAACCAGATGGCTTCTCATTATTAAACATGTTTTTTTTTTTTTGCAGACCAAGATGACAGATAAATGAAAAAGTAAAAAAAAGAACGAGGAGAAAAAAATAAGAAACATTACTAGAACTTTGTCAATTCGAGATCTATACCGAAAATATTTGTGAGCCCTCTTAGTTTCTGTGATATTACCACGTGATAGGGGGGAAATTACGTATATAATGTCATTTTAGAGAAATCTCAGAAAATAGTGCAAGGTATTTTTCCCACATTATTCTTTTGCCAGCCAACCAAATACTTTCCACTAAACTACAAGAAAACAGCAAAGATACTGAGGGAAAAAATCGTCGGAATTTCGTCGGAATAACGTTATTCCGATGACATACCGACGAAACAAGTCCTCGAAAATAATTCCTCGGAATTTCTTCTTTCTTCGGAAATCCCTCGGAATTTTCCGACGGAATTCCGAGGAAACAAATTTCCGAGGAAATTCCGAGGATCACTAGTTTGTCGGAAATCTCCTCGGAATATACCGAGGGAGAACTTCGTCGGGATATTTCCTCGGAAATTCATCGTTCGATGCGTTTTTGGACATATATACATCGATCGATCCGTTTATAAAAAAACGTTCGGAATATACCGAGGGA
>NC_027751.1:36763938-36784158 GCF_000695525.1 Brassica oleracea var. oleracea
ACCCAATTTTGTGTTTCCTCGGAATTTCCTCGGAAATTCCTCGGGATATTCCGAGGATTTCATTTTCCGTCGGAATGTCTGTCAGAATACCGCTGTTTCTTGTAGTGTTCATTCATTGAGTATTGTCAGTATATACAGATTTCATAAAAAAAGTTAGACAAGTGCTATAAATACACCATCGTTCTGAAGCTTGAGTGGCCTGTCGAGCACTGCACACTGATTACATGAACATTTCCTGTCAGTGAACTTGATCGAGGAGAACATCGTCTTCTCAAACAGAATTGTGATGACATATAGTAGAGGATCTTTTGTTAATTAAGTTGTCGTCTTTGAATTATGCATTTCTGTATCGGAAAGACCGATAGGCATGCATGCCCCCATAAAAGCGTCAATCTGCTTCCTCTATTGATATTTTTCCATCTCGCCTTATAGGAAATCGGAAATCCCACTTTCTATTTCCTATAATCCCTTCATCTTGAAGCACGCTCGTCTTTATAGTGTGATTGACAGCGGCTTTTCCAATATTACAAGGACACTTTGTGATCTAAGATTGAATGGTGTTGAATTTTTATTTCCTGATTTTCGCCACCGTGGGGGTTATAAATATGGTGGAAAGATATTATTGTTTGATGAAATACTCATAATAACTTTTACTTTTTGAGTATATGCGTAGTTTTTAATTTTTTTTTTCATTTCCTTGGTTGAATACTCTTGCTTAAAATTTTAATAAATCTAAACTATCAAAAGAAAATCATTCTAAAAATCTAATGTAAAAAGTTGTTAAGCATGTTTATTACTATTTACTTTACTAGAGATTGATCCGCACGTCTATGCATTTTTTTTTCATTTTATAAATGTATAAATTTGATATTATCATAAACTTTTTAAATATATGATCTAGATTTTTATTGTTATATATTGTGTAACTTTAAAATATTATTGTTTAGGATTTTATTTGACATTATTAACATATAGTGATATGTTTTATATATTTTACTTTGTTATTAGGAGATTTGCCAAAAAATGACCTAAAATTTGATTTTAAATACAAAAATGTATCCAAAATTCAATCAAATGCAAATATAACGTAAAATGATAGTGGAATTACAATCATACCAAACAAAAAACATGTAATCACTTTTACTATTATAACCATGCAAAATCTTTTTAGGTCAGTGAAACCTTCTATGAAAAGCCTTCTCTAAAAATTTTATATGAGAAGACTTCAAAAGTCTTCTATGAGAAGATTTATAAAGCCTTCTCATGTATTTAATCTTAAAAATAATTTATAAAATTTATAAAAAAAATATTTTGATGAAAAATAAATTGAATTCATATAATTATAAACATTTCTAAATAATATAAATTTTTATATATTTTTAAATTAAATTGTTTTCATTATAGATGAGTGAATATAGGTTGTAAGTCATATTGTCTTTGGTTTAGGGTTTGATAACATATGTGGTAGTATTGTTTGTATTTTAGGATTAGGTTTATGATCTTCATTTTTATAGAAAATTAAATTTGACGTACATGTGTTTAGTTTCATATATATTAAAAATTTATAAATTGATCTTATGTTTAACGAATTGTTTATTGCTATTTAGTTAGTAATTTTATTTTAGTGTTTAGAAAATTTCTCGTGAAGTCTTCTAACATATTATATGCATTTTATGTTAAAAGAATTGCTAAGAAGTCTTTCTAACTAAAAATATTTAACCTAATTGAAATTTTTTTCTTCTTATATAAAGAAAATTTACACATTATCTCTCTTCTTCTCAAATGGATGCAACAAAATGTAATGTTTCTCATTCTAAAATTCTCCAACCTCTCTCTAATCTCTTTGAACTTGAAAACACCAAAATTATTTTCATGGTTCTCATATTCTGCTCTTTAAAGGTAGATCTATAAATTTTGGATATATATGTTTGTGTGTTATATATGTTAGATTCGAAAATATATAGATTCAACCTAATATTTAAACATAAAAAAATTTATTTATGAAGTTTTTCTTTGTTTTGAAGGCATTTAACATTTTTAGTATGCAGGGTTTTCAAATCTGTCAGATTTCGAATTTGATTAAAAGACTTTTCAAGAAGTCTTCTGGAGAAGTATTCTTGACTTCTGGAGAAGTATTCTGGAAAAATCATGTTTGGAAGTCTTATGAGACGAATAGTAAATTTAGTGTTTAGAATACTTCTTATGTTAGAAGACTCCCAAGAAGTCTTCCGAACCGAAAATATTTAACCTAGCTGGAATTTTTGTCTCTTTGTATAAAATTTCTTTACACCTTTTCTCTCTTTTTAACAAATGGCTGCAACAAAAATGTAATATTTCTTACCCTAAAACTCTCTATCATCTCTCTAATGTCTTTGAAGACACCAAACTTTATATTAATTTCTCATCTTTTTGTCTCATGTCTTTCTCATTAGTTTATCTTGTTTTTGCAAGTTTTTCATTTCATGGTTTTCATCTTCCACTCCTTTAAAGATAAATCTATAAATTTTGGATATGTATTTTTGAGTGTTTTATATATTAGATTCGAAAAGCTATAAATTAAACCTAATGTGATTGTTTTATTTATTATTTAAGTATAAATGTTTTATTTTTGAAGTTTTTCTCTGTTTTGAAGTCAATTTAACGTTTTTGATATGCAGGTTTTACAGAACTGAGTCAGACTTCAGATTTTATTTGCATATTTTTCCAGAATACTTCTCTAGAATTTGAGAAGACTTATGAAGTATTCTGGAAAAGTCTGCTATGCAAACTGCCAAAATTGGTAAGATTTTATTTTTCACCATTTTTTTTTGTTTTTCTATGGCTAAATCTAAATGAAGTTATAGATTTAACTTAATGTGATTGTTATATTATTATTCTAGCTTAAAATCCATGTTCGAAAACGCGGCCAGAGTAACCGATTCCGCGCCGGAAAAACGATCGGTGGAGCTCCACCGCCGCAATTTTACCATAGTCGGACTAAAACTTGGTTCAGGAAAAAAAACGTATGCAATCTGGCGTTTTCGAGTCCAGAATCAGTAATAACCTCATAGATCTTTCATAGTTTAGTGTTAGTAATAGATAAACTAAGTTAAAATGAAGTAAATCGCAAACCAAAAAAGTGTTTGTGTTGAAAACATAGAAAAACGGCTGCAAACATTATGTTAGAACTTGAGGAAGAAGAAGAAAGCCAAAATTAGCTTTGTACCCTTCCTTTAAAAAATGACAAAACACACACAATTACACAAGCTGTTGATGTTGAACCCTGGTCCCAATGTCAAATAAAGACTCCCCTCACCGTTGAGATACGACAATTCATTGGTCCTACTCAGCATGAAATTTTTTAAAGGCATTTTGTATATTTTTTATTTAAAAAATCAATTTTCATGAAAACTTACTCCCCGATTATATCCCGCTTTTTTGTTAACTTGCTAGGCCACTACACCAACTGCCCGACTAGCACCTAGCGTACTCTCGAACATGGCTTAAAATTGAATTTTTTGGTTTATTTTTCTTCCTAAAAAGTGGGATATTTTTATTTATTTTAATCATTTTCTTCTTATTTAAGCTTACAAGTTATTTAAAAAAATTGGTTGAAATCATTTTAATTTTTTTTAGATATGTAGGTTTTTTGAGATATGAAGACTATTTATCAGACTTCATAGTAGATTTCTCGGCAGACTTCACGAGCATAATTCTCAAGCACACTTTTTGGAAGACTTCTCGGAAGATTTCACGCGAATTAAGGGGGAAATTAAAATTTAAGTTATCTCTTATCGTTAGGAAACTCTTGTTTTGATAATTTATATAATATTGTAAATAATGTATCCACTTTGTCTCCAATGTATTACAAAAATTCTTATTTTAATGCGTTATTGATTAATTGATGTACTTGTAATCATAAATTATCGTTTTCATTGTAAATTTTTTGATAATATTATTGTTGTGCAAATCAAAGGGAAGCTTAAAATAAAATGACAGTTTACACAAGTTCAACATAACAATAAGTTTATATCACAATAATATAAGTTTCAAAACATAACAAACATAACAATAAGTTCATAACACTAGATATGGATAGATATAAGACTTTGAAGTTAATTAGATTTCATGAAAGTTAAAAAAAATATCTTACGATCTAATAAAACAGATTAAACCACATGACTTGATATTCTTGAAGTAACTTAACTCTTTTGAAAGTTAAGAAAAACATATCTTGAAGTATTAACACTCTTCAAAATAAAAGTTTAACAAAAAATAACAAAGAAGACTTTTCCAGCAGACTTCTTAAGAAGTCTTCTATCATTAGCTAGAAGCATTAATATCAAAAGAAGAATCCTTTAGGTCATTTTTGCAATTACAAATTTACGAAAGAAAAATTCTTTCTTTAAAAATATTGGCTTACTTTTTTTTTTGAAAAATTCTCCATAATATCAGAGAAGACTTCTATAGAAGTCTTCTCTATTTTTCTTGGTTACAAAGAAAAGTAAGAAGACTTCTCTACGAAGAAGACACAAAATATTGCAAAACTAATCTACCATTGACCAGAGACTTCTCAAGACGTCTTTTTCGCGAACAGATCTGGGAAAAACGAAAAAACGTACTTACAGCCCGTTAGATGTCTTACTTTGTTTCTCCAAAACACAGAACTTCACAACAGAACATACCCACTCGTTATTGACAGAATCAAGAACTTTAGTGACTCCAATAAACTAACAAATTTTTATAACCGAAATGTTGGGGTTTTTGGGATGTAATTAGTGAGGAAGTGAAAGAAAAATGGCTTGTGTGGATAAGAACTGAGGGTAGGAAGAGTATATCTCAATTTTTATGTTGATTTATAACTTGAAATTGGTTGTTCATGGTGGTTGGTGTATAAATGACAATATTTTAAATACTTGATGAAGATGAGGATGATTGAATAAAACACTTATTTTCCAAAAAATAAAATTAAAAAAGTAACGACATTTTCGTGAATAATTTGAACTTCTAACGTAAATAGGAAAAATAAAAGTTAAAAAAGGAGGTCATCTTTGCATTTGACTTGAAGTTTTGAGTCATATTTGAAAAAAAAAATCTCTTGTTATTAATTGTTATTTCATACATTACATTTTGAAAATTTATTTAGTTATACCATCGAAAGGATTCTTGTTTAGGGTACTTTATATTTCCATGTTGTAAAAAATTAATTAAATGTTATTTATAATAATATATTATTAATTACAAAATGAATTAATGTATTCACTACAAGAAAACACATGCTTAACGACGAAAATTAACGAGGAAAAACAATCCTCGTAAATTTGCGTCGAGTTTACTCGTAAATTTGCGTCGAGTTTACGACGAATTTACGTGAAAAACTAAAGTCATCGTTATTTCCTCCTAACGTAACGACAAAACTGTTTCGTCGTAAAGTGGATGTAATTTTACGAGTATTTTACGAGGAAAAACTATTTCCTCGTAAAATTTGCGTGGTATTTACGAGGGAATAGTTTACGTGTATTTAGCGAGGAAATTTTTGAATCCACCAACTTTATAGGTGTTACACGTTTTTTTTGCCCACCTAATTAATTTTCGTCGTAAATTCATAGCAAAATTACAACTACCAGATTCGAATTTTCCTATAAATATGGATGTTTGAACATCATTTTAAACACACCAACAACAAAAAACGTGAAAGAAAAAAAATGGCTGGCTCCGGGACTATTTACGAGTTGCGGAAGTGGATGTATATGCATAGAGATGCTAACGGGAGAGTGACGAAAGAATACCTTGCGGGTCTGGAGACATTTATGCATCAAGCAGATTCAACACCGCTCGCCCAAGAAAGTGGTAAGATGTTCTGTCCTTGTCGGAAATGCAACAATTCGAAACTGGCAAACCGTGAAAATGTTTGGAAGCATTTAATAAATAGAGGTTTCACGGCAAATTACTATATCTGGTTTCAACATGGAGAAGGTTTTAATTATGATCAGAATGAAGCTAGTAGTAGTAATAGCAATTTTCAGGAAAAAGAACCGGTTGATCATCATTTGCATAATGAACATAGTTACCAGCAAGAGGAGATGGTAGATTATGATAGGGTTCATGATATGGTAGCTGATGCATTCGTAGCTCATGATGAAGATGAAGAACCTAATATAGATGCAAAAAAGTTTTACGAAATGTTAAACGCGGCGAATCAACCACTTTACAGTGGTTGTAGAGAAGGTCTCTCTAAATTGTCGTTAGCTGCTAGAATGATGAATATTAAAACTGATCACAATCTACCTGAAAGTTGCATGAACGAATGGGCGGACTTGTTTAAAGAGTACTTGCCGGAAGACAATGTGTCTGCTGATTCTTATTATGAGATTCAGAAACTGGTTTATAGTCTTGGGTTGCCTTCGGAGATGATAGATGTTTGCATCGACAACTGCATGATCTATTGGGGAGATGATGAGAAGCTAGAAGAATGTCGATTATGCAAGAAGCCACGATTCAAGCCGCAAGGACGAGGACGTAATAGGGTACCGTACCAAAGGATGTGGTACCTACCAATTACAGACAGATTGAAAAGATTGTATCAATCAGAGCACACTGCTGGAAAGATGAGATGGCATGCCGAGCATACTCAGACGGATGGTGAGATGACTCATCCATCAGATGCAAGAGCCTGGAAACATTTCAACAAAGTACATCCAGATTTCGCTAGCAATATCCGGAATGTGTATCTCGGATTATGCACAGATGGATTTAGTCCGTTCGGAATGTCAGGGAGACAATATTCATTGTGGCCAGTCTTTCTTACTCCATACAACCTGCCACCGGAGATGTGCATGCAACGGGAGTTACTATTCTTGACCATATTAATACCTGGTCCGAACCATCCAAAAAGGTCCCTGGATGTTTTCCTACAACCACTGATAAAAGAGTTGAAGGATTTGTGGTCAACAGGGGTGAGGACGTATGACTGTTCAACGAAGACGAATTTTACGATGCGAGCGATGCTTTTGTGGACCATAAGTGATTTCCCTGCCTATGGGATGTTGTCTGGATGGACTACACATGGGAGATTAGCTTGTCCATATTGTAATGGAACGACAGATGCGTTTCAACTGAAGAATGGTAGGAAGACAAGTTGGTTTGATTGTCACCGTCGATTTCTTCACATTGGCCATCCTTACCGAAGAAACAAGAATTTGTTTAGGCACAAAAGGGTTGTGAGAGACACTCCTCCTCCATATCTAACTGGAGAACAAATTGAAGCGCAAATCGACTACTACGGAGCTAACGAAACAGTTCGTTGGGGTGGTAATTGGCATGTCCCTCGTAATATGCCAGATTCTTACGGTGTTCATCACAACTGGCACAAGAAGAGTATATTTTGGGAGTTGCCATATTGGAAGGATCTTCTTCTGCGCCACAACCTCGATGTGATGCATATAGAGAAGAATTTCTTTGAGAACATCATGAATACAATATTGAATGTCCCAGGGAAGACAAAAGACAACATAAAATCGAGGTTGGACTTGCCGGATATTTGCTCAAGAAGCGAGTTACATATTAAAAGCAATGGACAAGTTCCCGTTCCGATATTCAGATTATCTTCAGAAAAAAAGTCGGTGTTGTTCAACTGGGTGGCATCAGAAGTGAAGTTCCCCGATGGGTATGTTTCGAATCTCTCTAGATGTGTTGAAAAGGGTCAAAAGTTCTCCGGGATGAAGAGTCATGATTGTCATGTATTTATGCAACGACTACTGCCCTTTGCATTTGCGGAGCTACTTCCAACAAACGTACATGAAGCACTTGCAGGTACGTAGTGTATTATATCACAATAATTTACAAAATAATATATGACTAACAATGTGTTTAATTTTTTTTCGAATATAAAAGGCATTGGAACATTTTTCAGGGATCTGAGCGCACACACTCTTAAAGAAGAAGTCGTGGAACAGCTTCAGGAGAACATTCCCATCTTATTGTGCAACTTGGAGAAGATATTTCCTCCCGGATTTTTTGACGTCATGGAGCATCTAGCTGTCCACCTCCCATATGAGGCATTGCTTCGTGCACCTGTACATTACGGATGGATGTATCAGTATGAGCGAGCCATGAAATATTTGAAGGGAAAAGCAAAGAACCTCGCCAAAGTTGAAGGTTCTATAATTGCTGGAAGTTTGACGGAAGAAGTTTCTCACTTCACATCGTACTACTTTGCGTCAAAAGTACGTACACGGAGAAGAGCTCCAAGAAGATATGATGATGGTGGTGTTGCGCCAACATATGCAGTTGCTGGTGTTCCAGACATCTTTAGCCAGATTGGGCGACTCGGTGGAAAGTCTAAAGAGGTTTGGTGGTCGAGTGAACAAGACGCTCATAGTGCACACACCTATATTCTACTCAATTGCGAAGATCCATTGATGCGTTATTTTGAAAGGTAACATATATTGACACTTCGAAACACATATAAGTATAATTAATTGTATAATTGCGAGAGATTCATTCCTATAAAATGTGATTTTACAGCCTATTTGTTTCTCAAGTCGAAGAAACATTTCCTGGTATATCCACAAGTGACGTAGACAAAAGGAAAGATCAACACTTCATTAAGTGGTTGCGGAATCAGGTATTAACTAAAAAAAATTTCATACATTATCTGTATTTCATTAACATTCTCTTTATTTTTGCAGGTTGATTATGACGACGACGATGCAGATTATCCTAAGTGGTTACACGAAGTAATTCAATCTCCACTTGTAAAGGTCACCACATCACAGATGTATTTCACACGAGACTATACTTTTCATACATATGACTATGGTAGACAGCGGGCGACCAGTAACTATGGAATATGTGTGAAAGGGGAAACAGATTTCTACGGGATCTTGACGGAGATTATTGAAGTCGAATTTCCAGGGATACTGAAGCTGAAATGCGTCCTCTTCAAATGTGAATGGTTCGACCCCGTCGTCAACAGAGGTGTTCGGTCTAACAAATTCGGTGTAGTTGATGTCAACGGTGGAAGAAGGTACAACAAATTCGAGCCTTTCATCTTAGCTTCACAAGCAGACCAAGTTAGCTTCCTTCCATACCCTCGGATGAGAGATTCAGGTATAAATTGGTTAGCAGTGATCAAAGTTACACCTCGAGGACGAATCATCAGTGGAGAAGAACCACCATTGCAAGAAGAACAGATAAATGAAGTCGAGGAACCTGAACAAGAAATTGATGACATCCTTCTCATTGATCCGCATAATCACGAGTACGAAGATCTTACCGATGATGCCACAGACGAAGCTGTTGAAGACGAGTTTAATGAAAATGATGATGTTTCTAGTGATGACGAGAATGTCGATGTATCCGATTGATGTATTTGTTTTATGAATAAGATGAGGGAGTTTGTTTTATGAATAAGATAATGTGAGGTTTGTTTTATGAATAAGGGAATGCTGGGAGTTTGTTTTATGAATAAGCAAATGTGGGAATTGTGGTTTGGAATAGAAATAAAGATGAGGTTTGGAATATATGAAGTAGAAAATAAGGAATATGGGGTTTGGGGGTTTCGGATTCTAGGGATTTAAACATAACACTCGTTAATTCCACAAACAAAAAATCGTCGTAAAGGACTCGTAGGTCAACGAGGAAATAACGACGAAATATAAAAAAAAAGAACGCGGGACTCGTTAATTCCACGTAGGACAAAATCGTCGTAAATACCAAGTACGATGAATTCGTCGTAAAAACCACGTAGGATGAAATCGTCGTAAATACCACGTAGGATGAATTCGTCGTAAAAACCACGTAGGATGAAATCGTCGTAAATACCACGTAGGATGAATTCGTCGTAAAAACCACGTAGGATGAAATCGTCGTAAATACCACGTAGGATGAATTCGTCGTAAAAACCACGTAGGATGAAATCGTCGTAAATACCACGTAGGATGAATTCGTCGTAAAAACCACGTAGGATGAAATCGTCGTAAATATATACTATATAACATATATTTTCTAATAGAATATATATATTATGCTGATGGATGTAAATAATCATATAAATCATATTAAATAGTTAATTAGATAGTTCTATTGTGATTTGTTAACAGTAAATGAAAATAGTGGCTCTATTTTAGTTAGAATATCTTAATACGGTGGAAAGATGTTATTGTTTGATGAAATACTCATGATAACTTATATTGTTTTGAGTATATGCGTATTTTTATTTTAATTTTTTTCATTTCGTTTGTTTAATACTCTTGCTTAGAATTTCAATAAATCTATACTATTAAAAGAGAATCATTTTAAAATATACCGTAAAAAGTTGTCAAATCTCTTTATTACTATTTACTAGAGTTTGACCCGCACGTCCGTGCAACTATTTTTCATTTTATAATTGTATAACTTTTATATTATCATATACTTTTAAAATATATGATTTATATTTTGGTGTTATATATTCTGTAACTACATAATCTTATTGTTTATTTTTCTATTCGACATTATTAATATATAGTTTTTACTTTGTTATTAATTGTTGTTATTGCATACATTACATTTTAAAATTTTATTTAGCTATACTACATTTTAGGGTAATTTACATTTCTTATTGTTTATGTTTAGGAGATCCTTTGTCTCCTTTCATCTTTATCCTATGCATGAAAGCGATCATTAGCCTTCTTAATCATGCAGAGATCTAAGGCAAGCTTATGGAGATGCATGTTTCACGCTCTAGCCCCCCAGTATCAAAGCTTCTCTTTGCCGATGATAGCCTTTTCTACTGTAAAATGGAGACCCGTGAATTTCATGAAGTTATGAAAGAAATTAAGACATATGAGAAAGCCTCATGCCAATGCATAAACTTTGAGAAATCATCATTACTCTTTGGTAAACAGGTGCTGGACATGTGAAAGAAGCAATGAAAACTTCAACTGGAATATCAAATGAGGGAGGCATGGGATCTTATCTGGGGATTCCTAAAGATATTAGTGGATCAAAATGTAGACCTTTTGCTTTTGTCAAAGATAAATTACAAAGTTAATGGATGGACTGCAAGATGGTTGTCAAAGGGAGGAAATGAAGTTCTTATAAATCCTATTGCACTGACCCTACCTACTCCTGTAATTTCAACTTTCTTGCTCCCTTTAGAAACATGTGAAAAATTAGCTAGTGCCATTTCACAGTTCATGTGAAGTTCGAGCCAACCTAAGAGAGGAATTCATTGGGAAAAACGGAAACAGCTCTATAGACCAAAAAATGAGGGAGATATAGGATTTTGTATGATCCATGAGTTTAATATCTCTTTATTGGGCAAACAATTGTGGATACTGGTTCAATACCCGTAGTAAATACTATCAAGAGTGTTGCGAGGAAAATATTACAGGTGGAGTTCGCCATTACTAACAAACTTGATTGAAAATCCTTCATATGGGTGGACAAGTATTATGGCAGCAAAGCCTTTAATATATTTGAGAATTAGACAAAAGGTATATTCAAGGAATGAGATCAGAGTTTGGGAAGATCCTTGGACACCAACGATTCATGCAAGACATGCTAGACCTACTGCACCAGTGGTTCATCCCATGATGCCAGTCAGTGCTTTCTGACGGAGGAACAAAAAAAAATAGAATGTGGAGTTATTAGAAAACTATGTCACTCAGGATAATGTTCCTTTGATACAGTCCCTGAAAATAAGCCAATCTCTTCTTCGGAATAATTTTTGTTGGAGTTACAAGAAGAATGACATGTATACAGCTAAGTTGAGGTATTGGGTTGATAAAAATATCCTTACAAAGGAAACATAGGTGATATATTTAGAACCTAGCATCACAAAATTTCAAGCCTTTGCTTGGAAGATCAAAGCTCTGCAGAAATTATGACTTCTTATTTGGAAAACCTAGATGTAAGTACCTTAACACATCGTCATATGGGATGTGACAATCGTCATCCCAGATGTGGTGCAGAGAATGAAACCATTAACCGTGCTATTTTTTTAATGTCCCCCACCTCTGAAAATATAGTATCTGGCAGCAACAGAGTCCCCTCCGTTGGTATTCCCTAGCTCAAGTCAATATACAAATATGGATTATTTCCTATGGTGGAAGAACGATATAGAAGATCCAGAATTGGATAGAGATCTAAACCCTTGGATAATCTGGTATATTAAGAAATCTCGAAATGATAAGTTGTTTCGAGGAATCAAAAGGATCATTTGGAAACTATTAGACAAGCGGAATCGGAATGCCATGCATGGTTTGAGGCTAATAGTACAAGGATGGAGGTACCTGAGGAACAACAAAATCAATTATCTATCCAAGCCATAAGCATGGAGATTTGTATGATGGGATCATGGATACACGAATCACTCTTCAGTGGCTGTGGATAGGATGGAAAGCCTCTAGAGAGCAACTTCAAATTTTGGGAGCTACAAATCAAAGAGAAGAGTGTCATAGATACATGCATAGCCCGAGTCTCTCTCTTGGGCTATGGAATGCATGCTACAAGTGTTGACGGCTTGACGTGTCAGCAATCTGGTACTGATTGTAAGGATCTGATATCGATAATAGAAGAACCAGAAGCATAGCCAAGATTTTTAACATAGTTAAATGAGCTATCAAGATTGACGAGTAGGGAGTTAATACAAGAACCAGAAGCATGGCCAAGATTTTCAGTTTCATTAGCTAAGATAACAAGAGTGTATTATAGGAAGATGTACTACAGTGATTATTTTATTCTGGTCTCGTTTGTCATATCATCTCAAGATCAGTGGGGATGCAGTATAAATTCGAGAATAAAACATCTAAAATTTGGACATGTTACAGAAGATTTGAAATTTTCATGGGGGTAAGTACTGTAGATCCTAAAATCTACACTAAGTATTTGATAATGTTTGTGATGTAAACTGGGGAACAAAAAGGATGTGGGCAACGATGTCCTCAGAACACAACGATGTAATCAGGTATGAGTCGGCGAAAATGGACTATATTCGCAGGTCGAATATCTTAAAGATATCGGGAAAGGGAAGATCGTGACTGAACTCGAGAACGAGCTGCCTACGTACCCGTCTTGGGATCAAGTCTAAACGTAGTTCGATTATCATCATCTCGAAAGAGATGTCGGTTTCATCGGTCTTGAGCAAGACGTCAGGTTTGTTGGTTCTCAGAAGAGACATCGAGTTTGCTGGTTCTCGAAAGACGTCGTTTTATCTCTTACCATCTCGGGTGAGATGTCGTTTACCTCCTTTAGAATGAGACCTCATTCACGAATGGAGAACGAGTTGAACTCGAGACGATTGATTACTATCTCGTTAGATCGTGCATCGTAGAAAGGATAAGTCTTGTTTTTCAACAAACGTGGAGACGTACTTCGTCTCATTGATCTATGTTAACGCATGGAGCCTGGATTCATTAAGTGCGCACGTCTCCTTTCTTAATAATAATGGTGATCAGGTGTTTTATTTGCGGTTGTGAGCCCCCGTGAGCTCTCTTGGAAGATGTCCTATAAAATCAATTGCTTTGTCTTTTTATAAGGGTTTCAAGTTGTTGCACGTGCTTCCTAAAATTCAGTCTTTGACCTCTTCTTATGTCCACGTGAGTCCGAGAGATCGGTAACTAACTTTTGACTTTGTCTTGGATGTTTAATAACAACATGAGCCTTGGTGATGAATTATTGTCCAACAATAATCTCTATATAATAACATATAGTTATAGTGGGAGTGATTTGGTACAAATCGTGGTCCAACAAGTACCACCAACTTAATGCACTTAGATTCGCCACTGCTCAAGATTGAATAATAAATCAGCCGTTTGATGGTAAAAAAATTAGCAAAAAGTTGCAAGAACAAGTCGCAACAAAGGACAAACTCAAGGTGTTACAATATGTGATTATAGATGGATAATAATATATATATATTAGTGTTACACAACTCGTCAATGCACAACAAATTCAGTGAAATCAATTCACACTGTTTCTGGTTCAATCAAGAGATTCTCCTTTATCAGGGATTAAAAGCGTTGGGATCTGGCCATGGTCAACGAAGTCAATTTTGCTAAGCCTTATACAACATAAGACTTTTTCTGGTAACTCCTCCTGTTTTTGAGCCTATTAACAAATACAAGTTCTTAACTAATACTCTGCATTCTTCGGCAACAAATAATTTCTATTGATGAAATATAACTGGAACATTACCTGGATAGTTAAGCCAAGATCAAGAGTTCCATTTTTAAGTCTATCACGAAATGCTTCAAGCCCTTTTCTTGATATGAAAGTAAACCGATGAACGTCCAAATCAATCTCAAAGTAATTAGGACCCTGGATATAGGTATACATCATGTTAGATCAGGCGACTAATATGGTATTTTATCGGTTAGAAAAAGAGTTTGGTTGTAAGTAAATAATAAACCTTGAAGAAGTTATGTTGAGGGCGTGACAGGACGGGTTTTTCATTGTAAGCTTGTATAAGCTTCTTTTCAGTGGAGTTAAGACTGAGATCATCAGGGTTAACTAATCCTGCTATGATCTTAAGCCTTTCTCGGAATGAAACAATGTTGTCTTTTGCAAACCCTTTAACTTTCTCCATCTCATCTTCCACTAGTTTCTGTTAACAAAGTTTACGTAAGTCACAGGAAACTAAAAGAAAATGGGTGTTCTTTTGGTTTTTTAATGGTCAACCTTGATGCTGTCTTGGTATTGCTGGGAGATTTCTTTCTCGTAATCATCATGTAGTTTGAAGTAAAGTACAATGCTCATGCCTTCTCCATTAGTATCACCGAGAAACATTGCGGCTGGATAAGTTGGCAACTACAAAATCCAGATATAAAGTAAAGCCTTAACGAAAAACATATTTCTAGATTCCTTTGGCTTGCGGTTATTACCTGAATGTTGACAATCAGAAGAGCAGGGAGCTTTGACTCGGCTTTGACGTTGGGAAGCTCAATGTACCGAGCTATATGATCAATCTTCTTTGGACACACAAACAGGTCAACACCAATAGGAGTGTATGGACATTTGTTTGGAGCTGGTGTCTTCCGTTTATCTCTGCAGATTCATTAACAGTCTCAAGAGTTTACAAGTCCACGTTGAATCATTTGAAAGGCAGATAAATATAAAAAAACAGAAGTGTACTTGAAATATGTTTCTCCACGTAGTTTAAAACTTGAAGGAGGTATCTCACACCAAGTTTCTGAGGATTGTTGTTTCTCTTTGGCTAAACAAGGAACCGTGAATCCTGCTTTTGGACGATATAAGAAGCTCTTGGACGACCCTTTTATATCAAAACAGGTAATGTTAAAACTAAGTGCTCATTACACAATATCAATGCCGGTTTTACAACCTAGTAAAACATTTTCCCTTACCCCTAAGTTTTAAAGAACTATCACATAAGCCACCCCTAAACTGTCAAAAAAGTTTTTCTTATTAAAATTAACCTAAAATTGTTTTTGTCTCCTAGAGCTCATATCCGGCTTTGCACAATATGTACATATTGACTTTGAAAAAACTTACTATGCTCGACGACTTCCTCACCATCGCATGATGTCCTCTTGAATGAAAGCCGGTAAACTGCAGACTTTCTTTTCTGAGATGTGGGAGAGTGTAAAGTCTTGTCGTTGAAACTAACCGTTGGTATCAACCGGCTCAAGCTAGGTTTCAATGTTTTCTCTTGAGAGGTGCGTTTTTGTTCCTTCGAATTTTTGAAGCTTCCAACAGTATGATCCAATAGTTTCTTCTTGTTGTTTCCAGTGACAACTGATAAACCATTAAGATCTTTGTATGAACCTATGCTCATAAACTTTTAGGTTTTACAACCGCTATCAATCTTCAAATAACTCTTATGGTATTCTTCATAATTTCCTTTTTCATCAACAATGCATGAAGAAGCCTCAAACTGAACCACTTCACCATTCTCTGACCAAATATTATCAGCTGGTAAACAAAACTAAGATTATATCAATTCCCAATACCCCTAAGCGGATCGTGAAGAATTTTAACTGAAGACATTATCATGAACTAGTTAATCGGAACACTTTCATAGTATTTGAGCTAATTACTTGATAAACCAAGGTTTGGAAGTTATTATTTAAAGAACGCGATCCCGTCCATCGTAATGCTCCCAAATCCCAATAAAATAAAAGAAAGAAACAGCCAAACACTTTCATAAACGTATGAAACTTACCTTCATGTAGGCTGATAAATTCATCATCCGAGTCCGAAAACATACTTAAAGAATCATACCAAGCATCATTTTGATAAACATCTGCAAACCAAAAATAAAATCAACATTTTCAGCTATATCTTTAAATATTAACAAAAAATCGATTTTCACAACGCTCCCTAATGATACTCACCGAAAGCGGCTTGGATTCCGACATCACTTGCCCGTCTAATCTTTGGATGAGAGATGACATCAGAGACTTTAGAAATGTGTTTGGAAAATCTGCGACGGCCTTTCCTCTTCCATGGCCTAATGCTTTTTGAATGTGTTGACATACATGTACCCATTTTTCTTATTATAAGTTTAATTTATATCCTGCCAAAGACACAACAAATACGTTTTCTATAAGCAACAACTGTGATTTTTTTTCCTCAAAAGAGATATAGTTAGGAAATAAGAGCTGAACAAGCTTGTAACATAATCATCCCTACAGATATTAAGACGTGATTTTGTAGTTTACTTTTACATTGGATCAAGTCATTGCCTGACTTTGTCTTCAACATGTATTATACAGGCTAGAGCATCGAATACAAAATTCTTTTGAATAATAATATTTAGCCGTCTTCGAAAACATAGAAAACTAGTTTAAAAGACAAAGTGGGACTCATGAAGATTTAGCAATAACATATAACAAGATTAAGACATGTAAGAGTTTTATATCAGGTCAAAAACCACAAGTGGAAGTTTCCAGGAAACTCGATTTATGTCATTAGATTCCAACAACTTGTTTTTCTTTCAAAAGGTCATAGTATGGTGAAACAAAAGAACTAAACAAGGTTCGTACATTAAACCAAACCTTAATGCTAAAAAAACCTCGAAACACTTTCACGGCTTCATACAATTTGGTAGAAAACGTTATATTAATTTGAAGATTTTTGGGATATGGAAAAAAATTTATGTGTTCAGGATCAGCATTTTTGGCGAACAATATTCAGAATTTTCACTGATAGATATTACAGATTTCAATTATAACGAGGTTCATGTACTAACATTTTCGCATAAAATTTGAATAGAGCAATATGGCAAGAACGTCAACATCTCATGCAATAAGTTGAATATAAAGATTCATTGAACATTACATATCACATGGCTAATGCAATGCATCGAGATCGATATCAATTCTTGGCTGAATTGTAATAGATCCAATTATGTACAAAGATCAAGCATATGACCAGCAATGTATAGAATGGAGTTATGAAAGAAAAAAGGATTTGTTCAAAAAAAATATTTTGGTTAAAAAAAGTGGTTATCCGTTAAAATATAACCGAGAAAAAACGAACGATTGGAGGAAGAGAAAGACAAACATAATGCGTTGGGTCATGGGATAGGACCCTCAAAAATCGGATCCAAAACACAATCACCAAGGAGTTTTTTTGGGTTCACCGTTCAATAATATTTTGTTCTCATATTCAGCTTTTGAAAAAATAAAATAATAAAAATTTGTCGAATCGCTTTATGTTTTTAAAATAAAAAAAAATAAAAAAAGAAAAAATAGTACTAACTGCCAAAACTTTTTTTACATTGTTAACGGCTGTCAGCAACATTAAACCCTAAATCATAAACTAAATCTTAAATCCTAAACTTTTGTATAAATCCAAAACCATTGGATAAATCCTAAACCCCAGAGTTTAGGGTTTAGAGTTTTACTGACGACATTTAGGGTTTAGTGTTTAGAATTTAATGTTTAGTGTTCATGATTTAGGGTTTAAGATTTACCCAAGAGTTTAAGGTTTAGTGTTTAGGATTTAGGGTTTAGTGTTTTGCTGACGGCGTTTACAATATTAAAAAAAATTCTTTTTCGTTTTGGCAGCTACTACTATTTTTTATTTATTTTTATCTTTTTATCTTTTTATCTTAGAAATATAATACAAATTTAATTTTGACCAATGCTTAAAAAACGCATGCTTTTTTTTCATTTATTTATCCAAAACTGATTTACAAACTGTCATTATTTTTGTTTCAAATCATAACAATTGAGTTTTTATGTTTTTATTATCTGTTCAAAATATGATATTTGTTCAAAATAAATGTAAAGATGATATGTGTGATTTTGATATATAGATTTCTATATTGAAAAGAATGTGTTTTCATTACTGAATGTAGAAAGGATATGAATAAATAGTCGATTTGATACTGACAATGAATTTTCTTTATCATATATTTGAATTATAGTTCTAACCATCAATCTACACTATTTTTTTTATCCCTATTCGATTTTGAAGTTATTACTATTTTTGAAAGCAAAAATACTTTTTTGTTGAACCATTTTGATCAAATTTGTATGAATTTTTAACTTTTTATTAAAAAATAATAATTTAAAAGGTGTTCTATAATAATGTTTGAGTTATATGAACTGTTTGCATATTTGATCTAGATCCGTGGTTGAACCGGTAAATTCGGTACCATATATATGATCCGGTTAGGATTTAGTAAAAAAATTGTTAGTTAAAAATCCGAAAAAAATTGGTAAAAATATAAAACTCGCTGTTAACCTGCTACTTGATATCATTAATTCAGTAAAAACACAAATTATCTGATAATGTTTTTAATTTTTTTGATAAATTACTCATATACTATTTAATATTAAATAAAATTGTGATAATTTTAACCTATTATAATTTTTTTTTTAGAATTAAAATTTAATTTATGATAATTTTTAAAATATTCTTAACCATTTGTTTTTGTCTTATCAATATCGGGTACAAAATGACTTAGTAAATAATATATTTTTTTATTTGCGTATATACTCATTTTCTTTATTAAATAATATTATACCCAAAAAATGATATTCAACTATGTATAAGATATATGATGTAGGATATATGGTTTTGGTTTGCATTGAAAATATGCATAATATATGGTTCATAATATATGTAGGTCCAATATTTAAATTCAAAATTAGCATATCTTATAAATATATGTAGGCCCAATATTTATTGATACATTTAGGTGTATTTTAGGCCCAAAATTTAAAGGTTTAAATGTCATATTAATGGGCAAATCTCCAAAATAGCACTTTTCTAAGTTTATATCACAAAAATAGCACTCAAAAACTAAAATGACCAAAATAGCATTTTATCTTTTGAAAATTTTAATTTTTTTATTTTTCAAAATTTGAAATCTTATCCCCAAAACCTCATTTCTCAGATCTAAACCCTAAACCCTAAACTCTAAACCCTAAACCCTAAATCTTAAACCGCACCCTTTAACTCTAAATCCTAAGTTTGTGACTTTTGATAAAACATTAAGTGCTATTTTTTGTAACTTTTGACCTTAAGTGCTAGTTTGTAAACAAAAACTTGATTTAGTGCTATTTTTGTCTTTTTTTCTTAATAAATTTTAGTAATCCCTTATCAAAGTAAGTGTATTTTTGGTAAAATTGTATTTTTCATTAAGGCTATAAATCATAAATGATCCTGTTTTAAAAATATTGATTGGGCTATATTTAATCAGTCTCTCTTGTGCGTTTGATTAAATCAAATCTGGTGATGAGTCAAATTTTCACTTTGTTAATCATCATTTAACTCGACATCATAAAAAACTTAAGATCTTTGAGTGATTTAGACTTCACTACAAGAAAACAGCGACATACTGAGGGAAAAAATCGTCGGTATGTCGTCGGAATAACGTTATTCCGACGACATACCAACGAAACAAGTTCTCGGAAATAACTCCTCGGAAATTCAATTTTCCTCGGAAATCCCTCGGAATTCCCTCGGAATTTTCCGACGGAATTCCGAAGAAACAAATTTCCGAAGAAACTCCGAGGACCACTAGTTCGTCGGAAAGCTCCTCGGAATATACCGAGGGAGAACTTCCTCGGGATATTTCGATGGACTTTCCGATGGTCCAATCCTTGGAAGTTCCGACGAAATGTTCCTCGGAATTTTCATCGGGAATTTCCGAGGAACGGAGCCCTCGAAAAATTCCGAGGAACGGGTCTCTCGGAAAATTCCGAGGAACGGGTCCCTCGGAATATTCCGAGGAATGAGTCTCTCGGTATATTCCGAGGGTTCATTTCCTCGGAATTTAAAAAA
>NC_027751.1:36789269-36802493 GCF_000695525.1 Brassica oleracea var. oleracea
AGACCGAGGAAATTCCGACGGAATTCCGACGGAAAAGGCTAGTTCGTCGGAATTTCCTCGGAATTTTTAAAATCCTCCAACGGCTCTCTAACGGCTATAATATATCCTCGGAATTTGTCGGTATATTTCGACGAAATTCCGAGGAAACTAAATTTTGTGTTTCCTCGGAATTTCCTCGGAAATTCTTCGGGATATTCCGAGGATTTCATTTTTCGTCGAAATGTCCGTCAGAATACCGCTGTTTTCTTGTAGTGCTTTGATGAAATCTTTGTGTGGTTAATATGATCTCGAGTGTTTTGTTTCGGTTGTATCGTTCTCTACACATTTACTGCAACAAAAAGGCACCTTTAGAACATTGACGCTTATGATTTTATATTCGTTACATCATGAATATCAATACCTGAATCATCCATATTAAATACGATAAAGTTCATGACTTGAACACAACCTCAAAGGTTTGACCTAAGCCGTGAACATAAATAACCTACATTGTCTAACAAAGAATCTGACTTTCAGGGAAATAAAAGATTCAGTTGTGGAGACTCTTGAAGCCGACCTCGTTAAGTTGCGTGAGAATGGTGTGGATGCTCAGATTGCATCTTGTGGAGGTCGTATGTATGTGACTTTGGATCGATACGAGAACGATTGGGTGTTGTGAAACGTGGTTGGGATGCTCAGGTTCTTGGAGAACAAGACCAAATTTCAGTTAGATCAGAGCACGTGTGAACCTCTCACGATATCTTGAAGTTGCTGTAGCAAACTAGCAAATACAGTTTTTTTGGATTTTTTGCATATTCAAAGGCTGTAGGATTTTAAGTTCGATTAATGAGCTTTCACTTTATGTGGCTTGCTTGAAGTAACAACTTTCCATAGACATCGTACGTGATATGAAACTCTCTAGTTAATCGGTAATTCATTTAGTAAACCCCCAGCTTTAGCACAATATTTTCTAGGTTTGACATAGCACAGATTTGAGCTGCTGCTGATACTTGCCTAGGAAGCAAAGCTCGCCATCATAAGGTTATAACTCTGATGACAGTGACGTCAGTTTATGTAGCTTCCTTAACATGTCCTTTATTAATAATAACTTCATATATGATCTCCTAACAAGTATCTGATCGAAATCCTTCTTTCAAAAGTCCATCTCAAACTGTGTACTTCTTTCTCATATTCACTTGTTCTCATCACCAAAACAAAACAGTTTGTCTTACTTAATATTGACTTCCAGGTGCGAGTTAACTTGACAAATGGAGATATGGTTGGCTATACAGGTGATATTGATTGTTGGAATAAACTTGAAGATAACTTAAGGAACAAGCTAACCTAATCCTAATTGAGTTGTGATATTATAAAGGATTAGGAAATATGGAAAAGATATAGTTACTAATAGGATTAGGAGTTATCTAGTTCTATATAAGGATATGCATATGTTATTGCATAATGTGTGAGTTTGAATTGTGATTTGTTATTTGAGAACTTTGTGAGTGATTAATAAGAGAAGAACTTCTTGTTATAGCTTGATTGTGTGATCTTATATTTGGTATCAGAGCCAGGTTTGACGAGAAATCTGCAAGAATACCAAAATACCCTTCGAGTAGGAACGGGACCCATCGAGTTAGGATTGGGAGGTGTGTGTGGCAGATATCAAGTCAAAAGATCCTCGAAGTCAAGTTGTGGGACACGAGATGAATGTGATCCTTAGTTTGAGGGGGAGAATGTGATATAACAAACTAAGTCCCACATTGGAGAATTAGACAATGAGAGTCTAATATATAAAGAGATGTTCAACTCTCATAGTATGAGGCCTTTTGGGAATGAACCCAAAAGTAAATCCATGCGGGCCACCCAATTAGGCCAAAGTGGACAATATCATACTAATCGGATAATATAGAGTTGGACATGGGATTTCACAATCCCAACAGTGGTATCAGAGCCTTACAATCGAGATTCAGAACAATGGAAGATATGTGAAAGAAGAAACCACACCGAACCCCAAGGAGGTTGGCCCCTCGTCGATCAAGTTCCCGATGCTGACCTCCTCCAACTACACGGTATGGGCCATGAGAATGAAAATAGCTCTAAAGGTTAACAAAGTGTGGGAAACCATTTACCCCGGGACCAAAACCGAAGACAGGAATGACTTGGCTATCGCCTTGTTATTCCAGTCCATACCCGAGGCTTTAACCCTACAAGTTGGTGACTTAGATACGGCCAAAGCAGTGTGGGTTGCTATCAAAGCAAGACACGTTGGAGCTGAAAGAGTACGAGAAGCACGACTACAAACTCTCATGGCAGAATTTGATCGCATCAATATGAAAGAAGAAGATACCATTGACACCTTTGTTGGGAAGTTATCGGAAATCTCATCAAAATCTGTTTCCCTATAGGAGAAATTATAGAAGAATCAAAAATTGTGAAGAAATTTCTCAAAAGCTTGCCGAGAAGAAAATATATTCACATTGTAGCATCGCTTGAACAAGTACTTGACTTGAATTCGACCAGCTTTGAAGATATTGTGGGTCGCTTGAAGGCATACGAAGAACGGATAGGAGAAGATGAGGATGATGAACAAAACGATCAAAGTAAACTATTGTACTCTAACTCAGAATCCCAAGAACAGTACGGTGGAGCTAGAGGTCGAGGACGAGGAGGAAGATCTAACTCGTGGAGAGGAGGACGAGGTCGTGGTAGGTATAACTCGTTCCAACAACAACGGGATGCATACCGACAAGCCAATCAGCGTGATGGACAACGTGACGCATCTCATATCACGTGTTTCAAGTGCGACAAACTTGGTCATTACGCAAACGACTGTCCCGATAAGCTACTAAAGCTTCAAGAGACGACAGAAAGAAAAGAAGAAGACACCGAAGGAGCAGATGAATTAATGATGCATGAGCTAGTTTATCTAAACGAAGAGAAGGTGAATCCAACCTTCTTTGACTCCGACCTAGATACACAAAACTTCTGGTATCTCGATAATGGCGCAAGTAAATCACATGAGCGGAAACCGAGCCTTCTTCCACCAACTCAATACTAAGGTAACAGGCAAGGTACGCTTCGGTGATGACTCACACATCGATATTGATATTAAAGGAAAAGGCTCAATACGGTTTGTGTTCGAAGGAGGAGCAAAGAAAGTCTTGAATGATGTATACTACATACCAAACTTGAAAAGTAACATTGTGTCTTTAGGCCAAGGAACTGAAGCAGGCTGTGAGGTGCGAATGAAAGACAACACATTGACGTTACTTGATCGACAAGGACATATAATGATCAAAACTGAGAGATCAAAGAATCGACTGTACAAAGTCATTCTCCAAGCTGACAACGTCCAGTGCCTACAACTCAAGGCGTCAACGCAATCCCGTTTGGCACTCTCGTCTCAGACATGTCAACACAGAAACAATGAAGATGATGATAAACAAGGAACTAGTTGTTGGTATACCAAACATCACCGTCGACAAAGAGATGTGTGAGTCTTGCTTCCGTGGGAAACAAACTAGACAGCCATTCCCGCAATTAACTTCTTACAGCGCAAGTCAACCACTCGAGCTCGTTCACGGGGATCTTTGTGGACCAATAACCCCTGCGACTCCGGGACAGAAACGGTATGTGTTCGTACTCATCAACGACTACTCACGATATATGTGGACAATACTACTGAAAGAAAAGAGCGAGGCGTTTGAAAAATTCAAGAAGTTTAAAGTACTTGAGGAACAAGAAACGAAAGCTTTGATCAAGACACTTCGTACGGACCGAGGAGGTGAATTTACATCTCTGGAATTCAAAAGCTACTGCAAAGACAAAGGTATAAGCAGACACTTAACGGCGCCGTATACCTCACAACAAAATGGAGTGGTCGAGATACGCAATTGAACATTGATGGAGATGACTAGGAGCATACTAAAGCATATGGACTTACCAAATCAATATTGGGGTGAAGCTGTGCGTCATGCGACGTATTTGATAAATAGAATTACAACTCGATCTCTGGAAGGAAAAACCCCATATGAAGCCCTACGGCTTAGAAGAACAACCTTGGTCACCTCAAAGTATTTGGATGTGTATGTTATGCGATTACTAATGCAGAAGGCAGAAGAAAGCTTGATGACCGATCTAGGGCTCTGGTTCACCTCGGGACAGAACCCAGCTCTAAAGCATATCGTCTTCTGGATCCAAAGACCAAGAAGATTGTGGTAAATAGAGACGTGATCTTCGATGAATCCAAGAGCCGGAACTGGAATGAAGAAACATTGAAGGAAGGAGACAGCTCAGGAACACTTATATTCGAGCTCAGGGAAGTCAATAACCGTGAGAACACGAATGGCTCTGACGACCTCACAGACCAAGTCGAAGAAGGAGAAGAAAATACTGACGGCGAGGAAGAGGAAGACAATGAACAACTTCAACCTCAACTCCGAAGGTCAACAAGAGTGAGCAAAAGGCCCGCGTATCTAGAGGACTATGTCGTCCTTGCTGAAGTTGAGTGTGAAGGGTTATTGATGGTTATCAATGATGAGCCATGGGATTTCTCAGAGGCAAAGGCACTAAAGGTTTGGGTAGATGCGTGTAAGGATGAAATCCAGTTGATCGAAAAGAACAACACATGGACTCTTGTGGACTTACCCAAAGGCGCGAAACCGATCTGTCTAAAATGGATCTTCAAGGTAAAACGCAATGCAGATGGGAGTATCAACAAGTTTAAAGCGCGACTAATGGCTAAGGGGTACGTGCAAAGGCATGGCATTGATTATGATGAGGTGTTTGCTCCAGTGGCTCGAATGGAAACAATTAGATTGGTGATTGCTTTGGCTGCTTTGAATGGATGGCAAATCCATCATCTTGACGTAAAGACTGCGTTTCTGCATGGAGATTTGAAGGAAGATGTGTTTGTTAGTCAGCCCGAAGGTTTTGAAATCGCAGGACAAGAAGGCAAAGTCTATAAACTATGGAAAGCTCTCTACGGACTTCGACAAGCTCGCTCCTAGAGCATGGAATGTTAAGCTAAATCAAATACTGATTGGCTTAAGGTTCCATAAATGCTCCAAGGAACCGTCGCTATACAGGAGAGAAGATAAGACAAGCCTACTTGTCGTATTAGTGTATATAGATGAACTATTGGTCATGGGATCATCATTGGCGGCCATAGAAGAATTTAAGCGAGAGATGTCAAGTAAATTTGAGATGAGTGACTTGGGGAAGCTAACATACTACCTAGGCATCGAGGTAACACAATATGATGGAGGTATTGAGTTAAGACAAAGTCAATATGCGCTTAAAGTACTCGAGGAAAGCGGAATGAGTGAGTGCAATCCGACGCAAGCACCAATGGAGTTGAACATAAAACTGTCTAAAGCGATTGAAGAGAAGAATATTGACGAGAAGAGTATCGAAAGAATATAGGTTTCCTGCGGTATCTATTACATACTCGACCTGATCTATCTTTCTCGGTGGGAGTATTAAGTAGATACATGCATGAACCAAAACAGTCACATGGAGCGGCTTTGAAACAAGTTTTGAGATACCTTCACGGAACAATCACGCATGGAGTTCGTTTTACTCGCTCTCCTGAAGTCAAACTGGTCGGGTATAGCGACGCTTCACACAATGTCGACGACGATGATGGTAAAATCACTACCGGTCACGTGTTTTATCTCAATGATGGTCCAGTTACATGGTGTTCCCAGAAGCAAGAGATAGTGGCATTGTCATCCTGTGAAGCGGAATTCGTGGCTATGACAGAAGCGGCCAAACAGGCAATTTGGCTACAAGAGTTACTCGGTGAGATCATTGGGAAAGCGTGCATGAAGGTGACTATACGATTTGACAACAAGTCTGAAATTGCACTTACGAAAAATCCGGTATTTCATGGTCGAAGCAAGCACATTCATCGAAGGTTCCACTTCATATGTGAATGTGTTGAGAATGAGCAAGTTGAAGTTGAACATGTCCCGGGCAACGAGCAAAGAGCAGACATACTGATGAAGTCGCTTGGGAGAATCAAATTCGCGGAAATGAGAAGCCTCATCGGTGTTCATGATGTGAGTAAAGATGACTTCAAGCTTAAGGGGGAGAATGTTGGAATAAACTTGAAGATAGCTTAAGGAATAAGCTAACCTAATCCTAATTGAGTTGTGATATTATAAAGGATTAGGAAATATGGAAAAGATATAGTTCCTAATAGGATTATGAGTTATCTAGTCCTATATAAGGATATGCATATGTTATTGCATAATGTGTGAGTTTGAATTGTGATTTGTGATTTGAGAACTTTGTGAGTGATTAATAAGAGAAGGAGTTCTTGTAGCTTGATTGTGTGATCCTCTGTTGATGCCGTGGTTGTTTCTTTGAAGGTACTGTTTTTGTTTTTTTGTTTTTTTGTTTTTTTATGCTCTTTGACGATTCTTATTTTATGAATGAGTGACTCAGTCTACAAATGGTGTTGTCTTGCTTGGTTGTTGCAGATTATCCATGATGCAATTGAACAAGTGAAAGGCATTTACGTTGTAATTGCTGATCACGGAAATGCGGAGGACATGGTTAAGAGGGATAAGGCTAGGAAAGCTGCTTTGGATAAGGAAGGGAAGCTTCAGATTCTAGCATCTCACACTCTCAAGCCAGTAAGTCCATAACTGTGATCTTCGCTATTAGGATGACGTGAAACACTGGACAATTATGGAAATTGATTGGAATGTGTTGCAGGTGCCAATGGAGGTCCATGGGCTTGCGAATGTAGCTGCAACAGTGATGAATATCCATGGATATGTGGTTCCTTCGGAATACGAGCCCACCCTCATTGAAGTTGTGGAGTAGAACTGAAGGCCTTCTTAGTTTTGAAAAAAATGCTGAAACTCTAAAAATTAGGCGATTTTGCTTTCCATTTAATAAGGTTTATCTGACTAGCATTTCGTTTTTGGCCTCCTCAAAACGTTGATTTAGTTTAAACGATATTCAAGCCAGGAGTTTTTTTTTAATTTTACAAGAGAGGTTAAAGATTCTCACGATCTGTCGTACTCAATGAAATTTCTTGACCATTGCAAAAGCATACAACAGAGTAATATCATAACCTTTACAAAGTCATGACACATACTAAACTTGGAACCAAATATAAGTCAAGCCGTGTCTCCTTAAAACTTTGAATCAATACAAAACTCAAGTTCCAAACAGATGTATACGCAGAAGCTTCAATGGATATATGGCTACGTCCTCTTCTTCTCTAGAGGCTAGCTTAGCTTCTTTGAGTTTTTGAGGATCTTTAACGTCCGCTTGTTTCAAGCACTCGGAACCCAACCATTATCTCCTTTCCTTTTTGGAACGTTGACAAAAGATTCTCATACCGTGCATGTAGTTTCCACTCCGTCTCCTTTTGCTTTGACACTTCTTCCTCCTGATTCTTCTTCTTGAAAGTTGCGGCCATCTCTTCTTGCCTCTTCAATGCTTTAAAGCACTCTACTTCTGTTCGACCAATCTCAATCTGCTTCAAACTCGCTTCTATTTGGCTCCACACGGTCTCTGCTTTCTCTATCAAATGGACAAGGAGTAAAACATTTATCATGACATTACTAAGAAACGAGTCGACACTATAGTTTCACAATAGAAAGGAAGAACTAAAAACGGTTACGGTAAAAGAAGAAGATTGTTAATTTGGGCAAAAGAAATAAAAATACTTAAAATACTTTATACCTGTTTTTAACTAGATTTTCGGATATTATAATAGAAAAAATGTACATTCTAGCTAACTTAGAAAATAGTTGAAACCACGAAAAGTAGATGAAAGTTTGTAAGGATTGGGAAAGAAATAACGTAGGCAACAATATTCTCATAACAAAATGATATAATCAGATTCCGGTTGACAAAAATGAAATTATTATGATGTGATGGAAATATAACAAATGTTTACAAGGAATGATTGAAACAATGAACAAGATCTAAAACGGACTACAAAGAGAATGAGATAGAAGTCGAGGTTGAGTGTTTGTGTATAATCTTTAGGATTTTACGTGTGTCTTTTCTTCTCTTTCGTCTCTCCTTTTTTATACCCACTCTCTCCCTCATCTGTTTCCGTGATCTTCTCCCTGATTGGTTGTTGATTCGAAGATCTCTGAATCGTTCCCCTCGTTGATCCCGAGGAAAATCCTTCTGCCTCGAGCTCGGTGTCGAACCCTAACCGACTAACGACGAGGTCGAGATCGGGGTAGATAAAAAAAAAGGGCCTATGCTGTTACTGGACGTCGCATGAATTTGGGTCCAACAATTGTTATCAGGTAAACCCAGTGGGGCTAAGTGGAGGTTTAGCTCTGTTTTGGAAAAGTAATTAAGAAGTGGATATTCTATCAGCATTGGACGTACAGGATAATTGATACAAAGGTGAAGTTAGGTTCACTGGTATTCTATATTTCTGTTGTCTACGGGGATCCTGTCCGGCAACGAAGGTCTCTGGTTTGGAATTCTTTAAAGAACATTGATTTGAATAGGAATGATGGCTGGTTTCTGGTGGGAGATTTTTATGAGCTCATGAATAATTCTGAAAAGTAGGAGGACCAATAATACATTAGAGTTCTTTTTTATTTCAAAGCATTGGCAAGAGTGTCGTTTAAAAGAAATTCCAAGCTTTGGAAATCGTCTGTGATGGGTGGAAGTCAGAGATATCTCGAGTAACGATATTAAAGAGAATGTCTGGATCCAATGTAGACTGGACAAAGCTTTTGAAAATGCTGAATGGTTTAGGCTACTCCCGAGCTCGCATTCTTGGTATTTGTAGAGATTGGGTTCGGATCATAGGCCACTAGTAACGAGTTTGACAAGTTTTGGGCAAAGAAGGACAGGGAGTTTCATGTTTGACAAACGCTAGAGTAAGAAAACTAGATATTACTGATGTGATTCGGAAGGTCTGGTGTTCAAACTTTCCTACTGGTCAAGAAACGGCATCAGAAAGAATCAAGTCTTGTAGACAGGAGAGGCTCGAATGTAAACTCTGACTCTAACATTAAGAGATTACAGTGAGAGTTAGAGCTTGAGGAATGTAAGCAGTCACCAAACTTAAACAGGTTACTGATACTTCGGACAGATTTGGAGACAGCTTTTAACGAGGAAGAGGCTTTTTGGAAATAGAAGTGTAAGAACTCTTGGTTACATGTGGATGGAAAAAACATAAGGATCTTCCATGGCTGGGAGTAATCAAGGAAGATGAAAAACACGTTTCATTCCCTAGTTAATGAATCAGGCATGGAACACTTTTCCGATGAGAAGAATGGGGAGATCGTAGTCAAGTATTTCACTGACTTGTTCCGGTCAACGGGAACATCTGATCCTTCAGAGTTATTAAATGGGATGGACCGATCACAGAGAGAATGAAAAAGGTTTTATTAAACCTGTTTCGGACTCAGAAATAAAAAGAGAAGTTAAACCAATCAAAAGCGACGGTACACCAGGATGACAGGTCACTTTTTCAAAGGTTTTGGACTATCAAGGGTCATCAAGTTACACATGAGGTTCAAAAATTTTTTGAATCAGGCTCCATTCCATCTAATTGGAACTTCACAGAGAATTGCTTATTGCCGAAATCTTCTAATCTTAACTAGAGGAAAGATATACTGCCTATCAGTCTATGTTGGTTGGTGTACAAAATCATCTTCAAAATTCTCTGCAGCCAACTGAAGAATCTATTGCCACACGTGGTTTCTACTGCTCATGGTGACTTTGTCCCCGGTCTCCCTATATCCGATAATCTCTTGATAGCGTACGAAATGGTACATGGTCACCGGACGAACCCCAATTGTAAAACTGATTACATTGCCATTAAGACAGATATGTCCAAAGCTTATGACAGAGTAGGATGAAATATTTTGGAAGCTTTATTTATAAAGATGAGATTTCACACGCTGGATTTCTTGGATAATGATTTGTGTTCGATCTGTTCCTACTCGGTGTTGTTGAATGGGAAAACTCATGGACAGATTGTTCCTGAACATGGCTTTAGACAAGGGGATCCCCTCTCTCCTTTTCTGTTTATCGTATGTGCTGAAACTTTAATTCATACATTGAATCAAGATGAATAGATTAGTGGTTTCTCATGCATGCGGTTAACACAAAATTGTCTATCGGTACAGCATCTTCTTTTTGCCGATGATAGTTTCTTGTTGTGTCGTGCCACTCCCACAGAATTCTCAGAGTTCTTGAGGTGCATAAAATTATATGGTGACTTCTCGGGTTATGTCCTTAATTTTCAAAAATCAGCCATTAAGTTTGGGATGGATATTGACCCGATGATGAAACGATTCCTGGCGGAATTCTTGAACATCAAAAATGAGAAAGGTGATGGAAAGTATCTCGGGTTGCCAAAATGTTTCAGTGGATCAAAGCAGAATCCGTTAGCATTTATAGGTGAGAAACTTAGCAAGAGACTCAAAGGGTGGCTCACCAAAAATATTTCCCTTGGTGGAAAGGAGGTGCTTCTTAAGTCGATTGCTATGGCTCTCCCTGTCTATGCGACGTCTGGTTTTTGGTTGAAAAAAAATCATTGTCAAAAGAAAATGAGTGCAATGGCGATTTTTTTGGTGGGATGAATGTGGTGAGAAGAAGAAAATACATTGCTGGAATAAGCTGTCTCAAAGCAAATGGTGGGTTGGACTTCCCGGATATCAAAGATTTCAATCAAGCCTTATTGGCTAAACATGCTTGGAGGTTACTGAATGAAGTAAAGTACATTGCTAATAATTTTTTTATGGAGTGTGGGAAAGGGTACACACCTTCTTATGCCTTAAAAAAATCTTTTTTGGTCAAGATTTGCTTAGCAAGGGTCTAATTAAGTCCATTGGAGATGAGAAGTCGACTCATGTATGGATAGAGAAATAGATCATGGATGATCTACCTAAAACACTACAAGAAAACACAGTTTTAGCAAGGAAATTTAACGAGGAAAACTAATCCTCGTGAAATTACGTTGACTTAACGATGAAATTGCGAGGAAATAAAGTTTCCTCGTAACGGCCTTGTAAAATACCGAGTAAAGCGATTCCTCGTAAAATCGTCGTAAGTTGACGTGGTTATTCCGAGAAAAATGTGTTTCGTCGCAAATTCGTCGTAAGATTAGCATGATTTTTACGAGGAAATAACTTACGAGGAAAGAACGAGAAATCCACCAACTTAACACGTTTTTTTTGCAACCAACCTAATATTTCGTCGTAAATTCCTAGCAAAATTCAACTACCAGATTCGAAAATTTTCTATAAATATGGAGGTTTGAACATAATTTTAAGCACACCAACAAGAAAAAAAAACGTGAAAAAATGTCGGGCTTGGGAAATATTTTCGAGTTGCGGAGGTGGATGTATATGCATAGAGATGCTAACGGGAGAGTGACGAAAGAATATCTTGCTGGGTTGGAGCGTTTTATGCATCAAGCAGATTCTACACCGCTCGCCCAAGAAAGCGGTAAAATATTCTGTCCTTGTAGGAAATGTAACAATTCAAAGTTGGCAAATCGTGAAAATGTTTGGAAGCATTTAGTAAATAGAGGTTTCACGCCAAATTATTATATCTGGTTTCAACATGGAGAAGGTTATAGTTATGATCAGAATGAAGCTAGTAGTAGTAATAGCAACTTTCAAGAAGAACCGGTTGATCATCAATTGCATAATGCACATAGTTACCATCAGGAGGATCAGCCGATGGTAGATTATGATAGGGTTCATGATATGGTAACTGATGCATTCGTAGCTCATGATGATGAAGATGAAGAACCTAACATAGATTCAAAAAAGTTTTATGAAATGTTAGATGCGGCAAATCAACCACTTTACAGTGGTTGTAGAGAAGGTCTCTCTAAATTGTCATTGGCTGCTAGAATGATGAATATTAAAACTGATCACAATCTACCTGAAAGTTGCATGAACGAATGGGCAGATTTATTTAAAGAGTATTTGCCGGAAGACAATGAGTCTGCTGATTCTTATTATGAGATTCAGAAACTGGTTTATAGTCTTGGGTTGCCTTCGGAGATGATAGATGTTTGCATCGACAACTGCATGATCTACTGGGGAGATGATGAGAAGTTGGAAGAATGTCGATTCTGCAAGAAACCACGATTCAAGCCGCAAGGAAGGGGACGTAATAGGGTACCGTACCAAAGGATGTGGTACCTACCAATTACAGATAGATTGAAAAGATTGTACCAATCGGAGCAGACTGCTGGAAAGATGAGGTGGCATGCCGAGCATACTCAGACGGATGGTGAGATGACTCATCCATCAGATGCAAGAGCCTGGAAAAATTTTAACAAAGTACATCCGAATTTCGCTAGCAATAGCCGGAATGTGTACCTCGGATTATGCACAGATGGATTTAGTCCATTTGGAATGTCAGGGAGACAATATTCATTGTGGCCTGTCTTTCTTACGCCATACAACCTGCCACCGGAGATGTGCATGCAACGGGAGTTTTTATTCTTGACCATATTAATACCCGGTCCGAAGCATCCAAAAAGGTCACTTGATGTTTTCCTACAACCACTGATAAAAGAGTTGAAAGATTTGTGGTCAACAGGGGTGAGGACGTATGACTGCTCAACGAAGAAGAATTTTACGATGCGAGCTATGCTTTTGTGGACCATAAGTGACTTTCCTGCCTATGGGATGTTGTCTGGATGGACTACACATGGGAGATTAGCTTGTCCATATTGTAATGGAACGACAGATGCATTTCAACTGAAGAATGGTAGAAAGACAAGTTGGTTCGATTGTCACCGTCGATTTCTTCCAGTTGGCCATCCGTACCGAAGAAACAAGAATTTGTTTAGGCACAAAAAGGTTGTGAGAGACACTCCTCCTCCATATCTAACTGGAGAACAAATTGAAGCGCAAATCGACTACTACGGAGCTAACGAAACAGTTCGCTGGGGTGGTAATTGGCATGTCCCTCGTAATATGCCTGATTCTTACGGTGTTCATCACAACTGGCACAAGAAGAGTATATTTTGGGAGTTACCATATTGGAAGGATCTCCTTCTGCGCCACAACCTTGATGTGATGCATATAGAGAAGAATTTCTTTGAGAACATCATGAATACAATATTGAATGTCCCAGGGAAGACAAAAGACAACATAAAATCGAGGTTGGACTTGCCGGATATTTGCTCAAGAAGCGAGTTACATATTAAAAGCAATGGGCAAGTTCCCGTTCCGATATTCAAATTGTCTTCAGAAAAAAATCGGTGTTGTTCAA
>NC_027751.1:36804427-36828144 GCF_000695525.1 Brassica oleracea var. oleracea
CATCCGTGCAAGTCAACGAGGCAGATCTCTCGAGAAGGAGCGAGGAATTCTACGACGCGGCAATGCAGCATTAGTTTTCTTTTTTGTTATTGTATTTTAAAATTCAAAACTTATTTATATATTATATAATTTCATTTTGATTCGGCCAAAAAAAAATTTTCTATTCGATTTAATTTCAATTAAAATTTTATTAATAAATTAAATAAATATAATTTTTATTTTATTTTTATTTATAAATTCAGTAAATAGAAAACAAAGTAATTTCGTAGCTAATTCCCGATGTATTAACGAGGAAAATTAACGACAAAATCTCGAGGAACTATTAACGAGGATTTTACGTGGATTCGTTTTCGTATACTTTACGATTCTATTACGACGAATTACTTTCGTGTTATTTACGTTTTTATTACGACGAATATATTTAGAGGTTTTTGCGGGTCTTTTACGACGAATCCTTTTCGAGTTACTTACGAGGAAACACAACGACCGCATTACGTGGAAACCCCACGTGGTCTTTACGACGAAACCTTAATTCTTCTTTACGAGGAAAATATAACCTCGCTAATGAACGAGGAAATGGCGACGAATCTTCTCTTACGACAAACATATAACGACGAAACGCCTTTCATCGCCATTTCCTCGTAACCCTTCTTTTACGAGGAAATAACGAGGATTTTGGCCGTCGCTATACTTGTATTTTCTTGTAGTGAAAGACCGGGGAATAGAAACAGCAAGATTGATGAGAATCTTAAGGTTTCAGCATTAATAGGAACTGATGGCCAATGGGTTATAGCATACCTTCATAATCTCTTTTCGAAGAATGAGGTAAAGCACATCATACAACTATCAGTTGGGGATGTTTGGATAGGAATATTTGGGCTTTAACCGTTTATGGATCATATACAGTGAAGAGTGGGTACTTTCTTGCGACAAAAGCTAAAGAATCTCAAGCACTCGCAGAAGGATCACTGGAACAAGGGCTTTTGGAGCTAAAGCAAAATATTAACAATTCCTAAGATTTGTAGCTTTTTGGGGCGTGTTTCTTCAGGTGCACTTGCTATATAGCAGAGAGGTTGACTTCACGTGTAATGCCCATGGATATTAGATGCAAGCTGTGTACGGAAGGAACATAATCAATTGCTCATCTTATGTTTCTCTATCCGGTTGCAAAGGATGCTTGGGTGTTGGCTGGTTTTCTAAACTTCCCTCCTCCGATGAATCATAACCTGGTGGAGATTTTAACAGCCTCTCTACAGATGATGCCGGAGGAAACTGTACATATAGCTAACAGAAGATCGATTCCTTAGGTTTTGTGGTTGATTTGGAAAAATCGAAATGCAATTTTGTATGCATTGTACAAGATTCAATTTCTGACCAAATACATAAGGCGTGTGAGGAAGCCGGTATCTTGAATGAACTCAATGTGTATCAAAGAAGCAATGAAGTTGGTAACGGTCTTTTGGAAGATAACAAGAAGTAGGAGCCACTGATTCATGGTTATGTTAAGTGCAACATTCATGAGAACTAGAGGAATGCCTCACTGCATAGTGGTGTGTCCTTCTGATACTAGCTCAATTTACTCTAGAACTAACTTTATTCTATCAAATAAGAGGTTCAATTGTAGTACTTAGGGAATGAATCCATATGGAGCGTGGAAACACAATAAATGATTAATAAGATAGTAAATAAGATAGTTGTGCTTTGTAAATAGATAAGACAAAAGCTAGACTTTCAGGTTTAGGTAATCCAAATTATGATATGAATGCTAAGAACATGTGATAATCAATCCTAGAACTCAAATGCAAATATAAGATCTCCAGCTCTCACTGTAAGTCTACATGTTTGAATTTGTACCATACTTTCATATGCGATACGGAATGAGTGTCGATCGATATACCTATAGGGTGTCAATCGATACGCTCCAAACAGCCGTTAATGATCAGATCGATAAGTTCACTAAGTCGAGCACTAAACCAGTGTGTCACTGCGCCTGATAACTTGGCTCAACAGAAATATATTCAGGTATGAACCTACTGTTGCAGTTGTCAATCATAAGATCAAGATTCTAGTTAGCTGCTTTAGAATGCATGCAATAAGATCTAACTCTTTGAAGGATTTCATTTAATCAACTTAGCAGTTCTAAGTCAATAATTCTTCATACCCATATTAAACCCTAAGTATAACAAGAATTCTAACATAATCAAGCAAGACATAAAGATAAACAGAATGAACTGCATAATTAGATTAGAGATAGAAAAATTGGAGTTCCAATACAATACTCTGAAAGAGTTCTTGGACCTTCTCTCCAAACCTTAATAAGCTTCTAAAACTAATAAAGTCAAATCTGTCTTTGTTGCCTCAACACTGGTATAAACATATATATATATATATATTGATCAAAACTTGTCAGGGGCATTCTTGTAATTTTGTGGAAACTTCTGGGCCCAATTCTTGATCTTGATCCTCGGCAAGGCCTTCACATGTGAGTGTCAATCGACATCAAGGGTGAGTGTCGACCGACACTTCCTCTGTACCGACACTTCCTCTGTACGCCGACTTTGTTTCCTCTTCATCTGCTCAGCTACAGGTTTTGCTCCCTTTAAGCTCCATTTAGCTCCATGAATTCTATAATGTTCTAGAACGTACCTAAATCTGTAAAGACTCTAAAATAGACTCCAAACATAACATAAAGAATCGAAATAAGAAATATACTATGGCATAAAAAGTGGTAAAATCTATAGTATATCACCTTCATAACAAGGGACTACTAGAGGCGGGCCTACGTTGACAAATAGGGTGTCAGCTGACACAGGTTAAAAATAACTAATAGCATTTTTAATATGTACAATTGAAGATCTGATGGTTCATTTGGTTAACAATCTCATTATTTGACCCCCCCTTTTCTTCACTTCAAGCGCATCTTCTCTTTTATTTTTTCTCAACTATTGATATTGGGCTAAGGCCCAGATTTTCTGACACCCCTAATAATTTACCACGGGTCCGCCACTGGGGACTACGAGGTGAGGTACTACATCATGCGAGAAATGCCTTTAGCTTCTCTCCAAATAGATACACAGCAGAGTTGAGGTGCTTGGAATGGACTCTAAAAAGTATGAAGGACCTGAGATATCAAGAGGTAATGATTGGGACAGACTTCCAGGAGATTGTCGAAGCGGTGAATAAAAAACTTCTGATTGGCCATGCTATAGTTTGTTGCCGCAATGGATTGGTATGCTATGTTCGGCTTTCTGTTAAGCCGCTTTCGAGTCAGAGTAATCTACCTCAAATCATATTTCTCGAGGGATTTCCAAGAGTGTGCTGTGAGATGATCGTTTTCAATCTTAACTCACTCTAGGAGGACCAGCATGACTTCACAATCGGATTTTCAGAGAATTTGATTAATAGTTCATAGGCCTTATCTTAAGGCTGAGGTGTTGTGTGTTTTTTCTGTTTTTATTCTGTTTTTGTTAGGTATCAAACTCTATTGATTTGCTTATTTAGAATTCAATGCAGACGTTGAAGAAAAATATTAAATATGATCAATATAGTTGCTCGAATCTTTTTTTTGTCACGCGTTGTTCGAATCTATTTAAATTTTTTTGTACTATCGACAAAACATTATCGGAATTTATACAAATTTTAATTTATATTATTTTTCAGATTTACAATTGAAATGACAAGTAACAACCTAGTCCAACCTAAAACAAAACTAATTAATATTAAAGGTTCACGAATATTTTTTTTAAAAAAAATTAAGAATACCAAAATAGCATTACTTTGCTAGTTTTGAACTTTTGAAGTCTTTTGACAATTTTTTTTTACTATTTTACTTTAGCTATTTTTTAGTAAATTATTACATAAAGTTTTTCTTTCTAATTATATGTAGTATTGTAAATGCAATGTTTTGGAATGAATATTTAAGCAGTTGAATTCTCGATATAAGGTTTTTTGTATAATTTTCCATCAGTTGTAAAAATGTATAATCTGTTTCAGATTAAAACATTTAAGTATCTCATTACAAAAAAAATATCATATTTCTGAACCACGTGTTAATGGTCTAGTGGCAAGCGGATGGGCCATATTTTAAGGTCTTACCCGACAGGTGCATGGTTCGAAGCGCAGTTGCCGGTGGATTTGTGGTGATTATCTTGAGCGACATTTAGGCCCAATACGGAGAAGCCCATGTCCAAGCTCCATGTGGCCACTGGTGGATTGACATGGGGTGATCACCAGCCCCCCTGGACGCCTTCGGCAGGCTAAGCCCAGATTTTCGGTGGACGGTCATTAGGCGCTAGTCGGGTCTCTCTCGGAGGTATCCGGATACCAAGGTCATCAAAAAAAAATATCATATTTCTGAAGGACGTTTTTGTTGGAATGTAAGGTTGAGGTGTTGTGTGTTTTTCTGTTTTTATTCTGTTTTGGTTTGGTATCAAACTCTACTGATTTGCTATTTAGCATTCAATGCAGGCATTAAAAAAAGATCAAATATGATCGATTTAGGAGGTGATTGGTGTTGGCTGTGAGTGTTCTACGCAGTCATAATTCTCTCTAGAGAAATAAAATCAAAGCAATCAAGCTTTATTAATAAAAACTAAAGCTAGAGCCCAAAATCTTTAAAAGGAAATATAATGGCTCTAGAAATCAATTTTTCTACAGCTGTTTAGTGCCTTTAAAACTTTGAAATAAACCTACAGCAATAAAATTTAAAGCTAAATACACAAAATCTACAGCTTAAATCTTAAAGCAAAAAATCCAAAGTTACAACCTCTACCAATCAACCCCTTAGTTGTTCAAATCTATTTAAGTTATTTGTATTACATTATCGAAATTTATATTAAATTTTAATTGTTTTATATTATTTTCCAACTTACAATTGAAATGACAAATATTTATTGCTCATCATTTCAACCTAAAACAAAATTAAATAATATTAAAGCGAATATTTTAAAAAAAAATTGAGAAAACCAAGCTTATTACTTTGCTAGGTTTGAACTTTTAATGTCTTTTGACTATTTTGTCCTTAAGTTAGTATGATATTTGTTAGATAACTCAGAATGTATTGATTTTTTACTATTTTACTTTCGCTATTGTTTAGCAAATTATTACAGAAAGTTTTTCTTTCTATAAGATATAGATTTTATATTTAGTATTTGTAAATGCAATGTTTTGGAATGAATACTTAAGCAGATGAATTCTCGACATAAGGTTCTTTGTATACTTTTTTCATCAGTTGTAAAAATGTATAATCTGTTTAAAATATTTAAGTATCTCATTACAAGAAAAACTCAAATTTTTGATAACGTCTTTGTTGGAATTTTGTCGGAAAAAAAAATTCGACAAGTTTCAGAGTAATACATTTCATTAGATCTATCTCATCAGGAAAAATATTTATAGAGAATTATTGAAACATACTCGATGGATTCTCAACATAAATTTTCAACAAATATTTTCCATCAAGAATATTTGTACCGACAAATTTCCAACAAACAAGTTCCACCAGAAATTTTCTGGAACCTTTTCCGTAAGGAATTGTCTATCATTAATTCATCAAAATCAAATTCTTTCAATTTCTAAAATTATAAAAAATAAAATTATAAAAAAGTCATATTTTTTATAATTTTAAAAATGAAAAATAGTATTTATGATAAAAAAAATTTAAGTATACAAAAACAATATAATCTAAATACCCAATCTAAAACCTAAACTGACAAATCATATCTAAGGCTTACAAATTTTAAAGTAATAAACTTCAAAATTATATAAAGTATTAAAAAAATTAAAACGTTTTTCAAATTACAATATTTTTAATCTAAAATTAAAAACAATATATATATATATATATATATATTTTTTTCTTTTTTCAAGCAATATATATATATATATATATATATATATATAGTTTGTAATTTTATATATGTATATATTGCTTGAATAAAAAGAAATAATTATTTAAATATTGAAAATTTGGATAAAAAATTACTAAAAAATTAATAACTATTTTATTTATCGAAAATGTTCTTAAAAACGTTTATAAATTTGTAAGACAGAAACTTGTTTTAAGAAAGTATTTTAAAATAATATTATTAATTTAAAATTCAAAACAGGTTTTACATATAAAAACGTTTTTAATATTTCATAAACACAAAACAATATACTTAAAACTAACATCTAAAATCTTAAAATTAGCATTTAAATCCTAAATTTAACATTAAATTCTAAAACTAACATCCAAATCTTTAAAACTAATATCTAAATCCATAACATTTGTTAAAAAATTGTAACTGAATTTTTGAAAACAAAATTGTAAAAATGTTTTTTCATATGGTAAAATACAAAAAAAAAAAAACTTTTTTAAAAATAACACAATTAATTTAAAATAAAAATCAGTTTTTCATAAGAAAAAAATTTAAAAAAAATGATAAAAACAAAGATTATTCCTAAAACTAACAGAACCTAATACAAACAATAAAATCCTTAAACTACCATTCGATTTTAATTCTATATTCAAAATCCTTAAATTCCAAACCACTAAAACCAACAACATAACAGGTTTTTAATCAAACCGTCTCATTTAAAATGGAAACTTTCATGATTTGGTGGTGATTTTAGGAGAGAGGGAGACGATTTTGAGAGAGAATGACGAGCATAAGAGTTTTGTGCTTTTAGGGAGGGGAGAGTCTAGTGGAAAAGAATAAGTGTTTGGCAAATATGTATTAATAATTGAGAAATTGTGAACCTCTAGATTCACCAACCAATAGTGTTTGAGTAATTGATATTTTATATCTTTTAAAAAAAGGAAACAAAATTGAATTTCCAAATAAGATTATATTTTTAAAATAAAATAATAAAAATAGTTACAAAAAAATGTATATATATATTGTTAAACCGTTAGCAAAATATTAAATCCTATACCCAAAATCCTAAACTCCAAACCCTAAATTATAAACCTTAAATCTTGGATACTACTATTGGTTGGTAAATCTAGAGGTTCACACTAGGGGTGAACCCAAGAATTTCTCTTAATAATTTGCGACAAAAAAATTCATCAGGAATCCGTTGTTTTTTTGTGTGGTAATCTATAAATTTGGCGGTCAAGTTTCCAAATTTATTTTGGATTTCCCATAGAATATCCTATCCGTCGAGAATTTTTCAGTATATTTATTGGATTTTGTAAAAGTTTGGCTTTCCAATAAAGTATCAGGAATCGATGCAAAAATAATTTTCTATCAAAAATTTGTCAAAAAAATTTTGAATGTATTTTCATACGTCAAAAATTCGTAGAAAATTCCCGTTGGACTTCTGACACACTTGAAAATTCCATAAAAATCATCAAACGGATTGTCGTTCCGGTTACGAATAATGAAAGAAAAAAATATTGATGATATCTGATTATGTTATACTTCTGATATAGGAAGGTTTATCATTCTCACACACTATCCAAAACAATTATACTATTTTAAGAAAATTATCTATCGATTTTGTTTATCGTTTGTATAAGTATACATATCATTAATTTGAATTTTTGTAATTCATTCAAATTACCCTAAGGTGATGTTATTATTATCCAATATTAAGTGTTTATGGTGCCCAACATTCCTTTTACATTTATTATATGACCCTTTAATCTTTTTGACACCGTAAACCCCTAAAATGCTATACATTTAAGACCCTAAATTGGTATCCTTTAGAAAATCTATGAGGAATTCCCAACGGATTTCTAACATAAATCAATTTTTATTACTTCCATAGGAAACTCATGAAGGGTTTATATAAAATTTATATTTATTTAATTTATTTGGGAAACTTTCTAGACTTTCTGAAAAATATATTAAAAATAGATATTTATTTAATTTCGTTAGAAATCCGTTAGGAATTCCTGAAATGTTCTCCAAGGATTTATTAAAAATAAATATTAATAATTTTTTCAGGAATCCGTAGAGAATTTCTAACAGATTTCACAGATATATTTAAAAATAAATATTTATTTAATTTTGTTATGAGTTTCTAAGAAATTTCTAACAGATGATCTCGTCGGGAATATATCTAGAATTCCAAACAGATATCTGATGGTTATATTTAGAATTTTATCAGAAATTTGCAAAAACAAATTGATGGATTTTTGACGAAATTTTTTTTATCGGTGTTTAGTCAAGATTCTGTCGAAAACATCCTACGGATTTAATTTTGTCCAAAACTCCGTTGGAAATTCATATGTTTTATTATGGGATAATTTGTAAATTACTCCATTAAGAGTTTGAAATTTGAAAATTACACCTTCTATTTTATTTTTTGAAAACTACACTTTCTTAGATGTGAATTGACATTTTTACCCAAAATTAAATATTTCAATAGTTGATATATTAATTCGAAATTAATAAGAATAATATTATTATAATTATTTATGTTTAAGATAAATATGTGTGTTGAGATAAATATGTTGTTTTACTATTTAAAATTTTACAATAACAAAGATAATATAAAGTAAACAAATTACGATTTGTTTTGACTTTACCATGAAGTTTGCATAAATTTTATTTTATTTTCTTAATCTTATATAAACAAATCAAGATTGTTTGCATCCAGAATTATTCCCTCTAAGAGTAATTTTCGGTATTGACACATTTAAGTGGATCCGTATTGTGCCCGTTGTTGCGATTGCGAGGAATCAACTTTTCATATTTTATTCACATGTCCATATGCAAAAACAGTGTGGAGAGCTGCTAGTTATCCAACTACGCTCACAGATGCCACATGATCACTAGAAGATAAGCTAAAGCTGTTTTTCACAATTATAAATAATGATATGTTAATGGAGGAAAGTAGACAACTACCTTTTGGTTTATGTGGAGATTCTGAAAAAGCAAGAACCGAAAATAAATATTCCGGAAGCTATAATATTAGATAGAGCAAAGGCATATGTTATGGAATGGTTTGCATCTTTTCCAGATTTGTCTCGAGGCCCAACTAGACAACGATCTCATAATAGAAAAATTTCATCTTGGTCTCCTCCACCGATAGGATGGGTCAAATATAACTATGATGTCTCTCATTTTCAGGTCATCATAACTCTGGTATGGGTTGGGTGATATGAAGTAGTAACGACATCGTTCTCGAAGCAGGAAACAGTGGAAGAATCAAAATTTACAGCTTTGATCTGGGCAATGCAAGCTTCATGGTCATTGGGATACACTAATCTGATTTTTGAAGGAGATAATGCTATTATAAATAATAGTATTCAGAACGAGAATTTCCAGCCTCGATTTCATTTCTACCTATTTACCGTTTCTTTTTGGATAATAATGTTTGTTAACTGCAGATTTCAACATACCAAGAGAAATAATAATAGAGCAGCAGATTCTTTGGCTAGAAAGTCTTTCTCTTTATGTACTCAGTGGAGATTGTTCCATGAATTTCCTCAATTTTTGGAGGATATCGTAAACAATGATAATGATTAATAAAAGTATTTGGTCGTTACTTTACATATAAAATAAAATAAATTAAGAATTGAGAAATATTAAGATTGGACAATTTGGTAAATTTATTTATACATAAGTGTATTTTCCCAAAAACTTAAACAATGGTGTAGTTTTCAAATTACAATCTCATTTGAGTGTATTTGTCCAAATTTTCCCTTTATTATACTGCCTGAACCAAAATAAACATAAAATTACGGTTGGTAACTTCTAGTCTTAATTGTTTTCTCCGCAGGTTATTCTACATATGGATACATATCACGTATATGCTATAATAAATATACTAGGAAATAAAAATTGTGTAGTTAGTCAAACAACCCATTAACATTAATTGCAATTGTTTTAAAATAGAAATATATTATTGGCATAAGAAATGTTGCATATATATGTGGATTCTAATACCATATAAAAACAAACCTTTTTACTAATATATTTTAAATTTATATTGTCATTTTGCAAATTAATCCAATATTAGCTAAAACAGATATTGACCATTAATTTTAACGTTCGGGTGTCAAAATTAATTTATTATTATGTAATGAGTCATCATGATTCATGGAAAAAGTGTGACTCGTATTTTTCTTTTTGTTTTCTTTGTCACTCTGACTCAGATTCTTGCATAAGTCAAAACAAGATAAAGACCAGAGAGATGAAATAAAAAGGGTGCGACCGTGGACAAAGAAGCCATACAATTGTTTTTTCTTATCTTTTACTCCTAGTCCTCTACTGTTTTCGTGTATGTGTTCATATAGTGTTTCAGATTTTCATTTTTCTTTATCAATCAAGACTTTTTCCGATTTTGATCTTGAATTTTTATCTATTGCAGATTTCCCCAACAGTGAAATGAATGGATCATCGAGTCAAATTTCCAGTAAGAGGAAATCAGTTCTACCAACTTATAAGATTGGTAAAACTCTTGGACAAGGATCTTTTGCGAAAGTGAAATTAGCTGTCCATAAAACTACTGGACACAACGTTGCTATCAAAATCCTTAATCGTGAGAAGATTAAGCAGATGGGAATTGAAGCAAAAGGTATATAACTTCAGTATATCTAGAATAAAACTACAAGATTGTGGCAATCCTTCCATGGTAATCAATAGCTAATGTATGCTCTTGTAGTACAACTAGTTGGTATGGAATGTATACGAATCTTTCTCATATTCGATTTCGAAAACTGACGTGGAATGTGACTATGACATATAACCTAATTGATAGTTTTGTGCTATTGTTGTCGATGTGTTGCATATTCTACAGAAAAAGTATAAGTTGAATGTCTTGGTATATGCATAAGATCACTTTTTCGTTTAATCTTCACTTATATATACAAATTAGTGTTTTCAATATGTCATTACCTATATTCGACAGACAAAATTTATACTATGTTGTTTTAGGTACATAAGATCACTCTTTTATTGTTTAATATTGTTTATACGTATGTTTTTTTATATACGCGGTACGTAAAACAACATAGTAGAAATTTTGTCTGTCGAATATAGGTAATGACATATCTTACGTACGTAAGATCAATCATTTCATTTAACCTTGATTATTGCATTCTTTAACCTTATAGTGGAGAGGGAGATCAAAATTCTCAGATTGTTGATGCATCCTCATATCATCCGTCAATATGAAGTTATAGAGACACCAGAAGACATTTACGTTGTCATGGAGTATGTTAAGGCTGGCGAACTGTTTGACTATATTGTAGAGAAAGGTAAATTACATGAAGACGAGGCTCGCTATCTTTTTCAGCAGGTTAGTTTTTCTTTTAACTTTTTACGGTATTTTGCAAAATATATCTTATCTTCTTTGATTTCTAGTATTTGCTTAAAATCTTTTTCTTATTCAGATCATATCTGGTGTGGAGTATTGTCACCGCAATATGATCGCTCATCGAGATCTCAAACCGGAGAATATACTCATGGATACGAAATGCAACATAAAGATTGCAGATTTTGGATTGAGTAATGTCATGCATGATGGTCACTTTTTGAAGACCAGTTGTGGAAGCCCTAACTATGCTGCTCCGGAGGTATATATCATTTGGAAAAACTAATAATCATTTCATTAAATCCAGTATCTATATCAAGTTTCAATTAATGACATCCGAAAATTTGTTTTCATAGGTTATTTCAGGAAAACTGTATGCGGGACCAGAAGTGGATATTTGGAGCTGTGGAGTCATATTATACGCTATACTATGCGGTAATCTTCCTTTCGATGACGAAAATATGCCTGGTCTATTCAGCAAAATCAAGGTATATTATCCAACGATTTTTCGCAAAATCATCTATTATACATGTTTAGCAGTCAAATATTTATGTTCTTTTTTTTTCAGAAGGGAGAGTATATTCTTCCAGATCATTTATCGTACGCCGCTAGAGATTTGATACCGAGAATTCTTACGGTTGATCCTATGATGAGAATTAGCATTCCTGGGATTCGTCAACATCCTTGGTTCAGTACTAAACTTCCCCCTTATCTTGCTGCTCCTCCATTGGATACTACCGAACAAGCTAGAGAGGTTAGAGCCCTTTTCATTTTATCGTAACAAAATAACATCATTCGTATGAATTAGTGAAGTTCAAATATATTTTTTCCAGATTAATGAGGAGATCATTCGAGACGTGGTCAACATAGGGTTTGTTGAAAAACACGTTAGGGAATCTCTTTTCAACAGAATCCAAAACGAGGTATAAAGTATTTTCTCAATAATTAGTTAGGTATGTTTATACCTTATATAGTTTTAAAAAGATTACTGAGGCTTCATATTTCACTGTTTTAGGCAACCGTTGCATACTATCTGGTACTGGACAGTCGACGTCGTAGTCCCAGTGACTATTTCAAGTCCAATGTTAATAAGATTTCGGTATTAATTTGCTCTCTTTCTCTACAACATAAACTCTAAACGAATTAATAAAACCATATAATTAAAAAAACATGGATGCAATAACACTCCTGGGTTTTTGCACATTGGTGATGAATAAAATACCAATTACTCATTTGATCTAACCATTTGTTGTATTGGTCTCTAATACCTGTGTCGTAATTTCTTCTTTAGAGTTTTAATTCGACGATTCCAGCTCAAACGGTTGCTCCGTTTCCGGCATTGGTTAATCATCACCTCATGGCTGGACTAAGACCACGGGTTAGCGCTGACAAAAAATGGGCCGTTGGACTTCAGGTCAGGTCCATGGTTGTTGAACCTTTTATTTGACTTTTCATTTATTTTATATGGCTGGAAATTTAGGACAATTGATAATCGTGGAATCTCTCTCCACTATACATTATACTTTTCGACTTAATCGTTTTTGTTTTTTTTTTTGAAAAGGACTTAATCGTTTTTGTTTGTAGAATACAATTATATAATACTAAAATGACTTTTAGTGTGTACTATTTATCTAAACTGCTATAGTTGAGTTTGAATTGTTACAGCTTAACTAATAGTATATTGAATATGTTTTCATATATCTTTTATTTCTCACGTCCATCTTAAATACTTTTGGATTGAACATGTTATTACTTTATAACTTTTACCAGTCAAAACTTAGGATTGCTGTAGTTTAAGTTTTGTTCTTGCTATGTTGACAGTCTCAAGCGCGTCCTAAGGACATCATGACTGCTGTTTTTAAGGCTCTTCAAGACCTTAAAGTGAGCTGGAAACAGATTGGAGAGTACAACATAAAATGCAGATGGGTTCACCAAAGTAATATCTCCAAAGAGAAATCTAACATGATGGAAGCTGAACTTGCGATGATCTCACCAACCGTTCTCAAGTTTGAACTTCAGGTATATATATACAGGGTATTAATTTATCGAATAAAGTTAAATCGAAAATAATTTGTATCTTTTTTGTGGTTATAGCTCTACAAAGCAGGTGAGGGAAAGTACGTGCTGGACATCCAGAGAGCCGATGGACCTCAATTTCTCTTCTTGGACCTGTCCGTCTCTCTTCTCAGAGAGCTACATGTGATCTGAAGCTCGATATCTCTTCGGATAATTCTTCCATGCTTCACTGCTTGGAATTCAATTATGCTATCTATGTTTTCTGTAAGCCACCTTTGGTACTAAACAAAAAAAACTAGTTAATTTGTATTTTGTCTATTTGCATGAGTTTTTTCTCAAAATGCATGTGACAAACAAACAATATTTCTCAATCTAAATATGAAATTATATATTTAATGCCAACTTGAAAGAAAACATAGTGTAAGAGATTGATTCTCGAACAATAATATGTCATATATTCGTGACTTGTAGTTATAAGAATAAAAGAAAATCACTAGAACTTCTTACAGTATAATGGTTTGGGTTAAATTCGTAAGAGATAAGGTAATAAGAAATATCTACAATAGAACAGGAGAATATATGATGTATCCTAGCTTGATATAGAAGACATCCTAATATTACTATTCTGTTTTCACAATAAGTCATTCTGAGCTACCATTGCTCCCAACATGGATAAGTACTCAGTGTTTAGTATCCTCTTCATCTCAGGAGGAGACCAGGATATTTACATGGTGGATCTTCGTAACAAGTTAACTGCTACAATGTTCCTTTAGGAGTGCTTCAAAGGCCTATGATAACAGGTTTAGTTATCTCAAAAATATATTGGGGTTATGAAAATCTTTATTAGCTGGAGAAGTACCAACCGACCAAAGGTCTCCATATTTAATATCATGAGCCGTCTAATTCCTTCACTCCTGATTAAGCCGTTTCGTTTAGTAAGAGTATTTTGAAAAAGTTTGTTTTCTTAATTAAAATTTTGCTTTGGCAGAGGATATTTGTTTTACTTTGTTATTATTATCTTTTGACTTTTTGGGTCTTGGTAAGTTAAAAGGATATAGTTTCTTATGAAAAGCTTCTTGCGGAGATCGAAGGATGATGCTATTGTTTTCAGTACAGTGAGAAACAAAAATTAATTCAAGAAGAACTTGTATGATACCAATGTGTTAGCGGAACTTGATTCAGCGTAGAATTGTTTATTTAGCGTGAAGAAAAATGTGAAAATGTCTTTTGGATTAAAAAATTTTTTTGACTTCAATGAAAAGAAGAATAAAAAGTCTCACATTTTTTATAACAAGAGAAATGCTGTGGTATAAAAATGGCATTTTCTTAACAAGGTTAAAAAATTTGAAAACAATGTGGAGAAAGAATGAGAGGGGTGAAACAGTTTCATCATACTTGTTGTGACATAGTCCTACTCTTAGTAAGATCGAGAGTAGATCGTAGAATTATAGTTCTCAGATTCTGTCTGGAGTGTTGCGAAGCAGTCTCATCACATTTGTCTTACGAGATTCAAAAACCACACATATAGAGTTTATCGAGTTAAGGACATAGATCAAATCTCGACTCCATGAATTCATTTTTTCCTTAACGATTTCTTGAACGTTTTGAAGCTTTATATTATCAATTTCATCGCTTTTTGTTTTCTGATTTTCAATTATGATTTTTGCGGTCTTACAATCTTAACTCAATAAATCTGCTTCTTGCTTATCGCTTGAGTCAGATAGAATATTTCGAACACTATTGGTAAAATGATTTTATAAAATTGGTTTTAAAAACATTTTTAAATTGATCTGAAACAATTCTGTGAACGCTCTTTAGCTATTATGCAGAACGTTTGTGGTATCCCACAAACACATTAATTTCTAACTTATGTACCAATCGTACAAATTAATTAATAACATTTAAAACCACAATCTTGCATCTGTAAACTCCCGCAGCTACACCTGTAAATGATGTGTTTACACCAATTATCAGACCCTTATTTTGTTTTTCAGGTCTATTTTCTAAGATTTTATATAGGGTTTCATTATCTCTTCTTAGGTAACAACTTTTGATAATTAATAAACTAAGATATTTCTCTTTAAACTTTTATCTTGAGCCAACTTATTTATCAAAAGATGAAGACGGTCTCAACTGATTCTTTGAATCTCTTGATAAAGAAAATATGTTTTATAGAGATTCATCAAATTTCTAGACTGAACTGACTCTCCAATTCATATACATCACTAAGTTGGTATCAGAGCCGAGTGATGTTCCTTCTCGAAGTCTAAACAATGACGAACCCATTTATTAACAAAGACTAAGATCTTGCATCAAGCGTTGGCTGATCTGAATGAGCAGATGCATCAACTCAGAACATTTTTCAACGTTTGTGAGTTGACGAATAATTTTATCCCAATGCTGTCTCTGATTAAGCTGGCTGCATGAATAATGAGAATTCTGAAAAAGACAAGAATGATGGACGCATTTACAAGTACAAAACAAGAGTAATTGCCCAAACTTTCCATCAATAAACTAATATTGACTACATGGAAACATTTACCATCATTATCGATCACAATGATACTCGTGATCTTTAATGTTGCAATGAATTACTTCAGCCATTTCAACAAGTAGATGTGAACAATTATTGGTTTCTTGGACAACTTATATAAGAGATTTACGTCTCCCAACCACATGGGATTTTTTATCTTAATTTGCCTACTCGTGTTTATTGGTTGATCAAGACGCTTTACAGTCTTAAATATGCTTCTCATGCCTTGTAAAGCTAAGAATTTATTTTCATGATGTTGGATTTCAAAAGTAAACTGGTGCACAGAGCCGGGCCCTGAGGGGAGGAATGTGAAACATTTGAATGAGGCCCCACAAACTTCCCAATTTTTTTTTTTTAAAAAATTATGTATATCTATGTAAAACTCTATAAATGTTAAATATATAATATATAAAAGTTAAAAAACAGTTTATAAAAATAGTAATAAGATATCAAGCATATTTTAGGTTCTATAATTTATATATGAATACATTTTATAATAAAACTACTAATATAAGGAAAACCAAGTTTTGATTTTTCTAAAAAGAATGAAAACCAAGTTTTGATAAAAGTAAAATAAAATAAAATATTTTAATATTTAAATACAATTGAATACATGTTTAGTTTCGGATAGGGCCCCCAAATTTTTAGGACCGGCTCTGCTGGTGGATACTTCATCTGGGAGACGAAACTCGCGCAATAAAAATTGAGAAAATGTGTAATTTTTCGGAGAACCAGAGTTACGATAATCACACAATTAAACACGGAAACGAAAAGACAGTGAATAAGATAAAGTTGCACAAAAACGTTTTATTGACCACAATACCAACAAGTTTGAATAAATTACACAAGAGTTCGTATAAAGATTTGTCAAAAATAAAAAAACAATATAACAAAGCAGAAAAATTTATTGTAGGATATAGGGAAGTGACTGGCTGTCGGTGTAGATGTCCTAGCAGCCAAATTTAGTCTAGAGCCATATATCTTAACCAATCAAGTTTTCGTTTCTAAAAAAACCAACAGCTAAAAAATGGTTGTAGAACTTTATTTTCAGAGTAAAAAAATAGTGTTTTACAAAGGTACAACAAAAGACATTATAACAAATAAATTTACAGTTTAAATGTTACATCCAAAAACATAAAGCTACAGCTCATTCAATCACTTTCTTAGTCTTTATAAATTTTTGACGTAGATGTAACTGATATAACTATAGAAATTAAACGAGAAATGGAAGAAAAAGAAAAAAATTCCTATAGCAAATATTTTTTTTTTACAGCTTAGTAAATAATGCGCTAGAAAATAAGTTTTTTTACGACTATTTCTTTAATTTTTTTTGCTTTAGCTTTAAAAACTAAATAAAGATAATTGATATTATTTAGGGTGATTGGTTGAAATGCAACAACTTGCAAAAAAAAGTATTTTTGATATCTTTCTAAAATTGTATTTCGTTGAATTTTTTTGACAAAATTTTTTTTTAAGCTTCCATGTTTTCTCTCATGCTGATTAGACAACAAACGTTTTGTGACAACAAATATGTAAATCATTTATTTGAGTCGTGATATGATTTCATCTTCCTACGGAAAAAAATTTAGGAGTTGCTACATTCTTAACAGAAGTGGAATACATTAGAAACTACTTAAATAAATATTTGATAGATATTAATAAATAGGATATATTAATAAATTTCACTAGTTGTGAATTGGGTTAAGATAAAATACAATACAGTTCGATAAAATAATAAAATAATATAATTATGTAAATATATGGTTTCAATATAAACATAAATTAATAAGTAATGTATATAAAGTGTATATAAATATAAATTATAAATTATATAGTTCGTTTTTATTCAAATTGAAATAAATCTTTATTTTTTAAAATATTTCTAAATATATATTGATTTTAATTTTCCATTTTACACCTAAAATATATTCATCTTTACGGTACATATTAGGAAAATTGCCACAATGACCACTTTTCATATTTACACTAATTACTTTTATCTTCACTTTCAATGAAGGGTAAAAGATACTTATACCCCTAGAGTTAACTAATCTAGACTTAGAGTTTAGAGTTGATGTGTGTAGTAAGGTTTTTGAAATGTGAAATTTAAGATTCTAATAAATCTATAAATAAATACTTAAAAAATATAAAAAAATTGAAAAAAATAGTTTCAAACATAATTTTTGATTTTCAAAAAGAAATTTTGAAAAATTTAATAAAAAAAATTCAAAAAAATTTTTATAAAAAAGTTCGAATTTGAAAAAGTATAATCCGAAAAGATAAAAAAATTATTTTATTATTATTATTTTTTATTTTCATTTATTTAAATAATAATTTATTATATATATAGATAACAAGGGTATAAGAGTCTTTTGTCACTTAATGAAGAAGATATTTTTGAAAATGTCCATTTATTGGTGGTAAACATGAAAAGTGGTACCATGAGAGTGGTCAACATAAAAATTTCCTTACATACTAGGAGATTCTCCTATGCTCATGCACGAATATAAACATTTTAAATGACATATATATTATAATAATTGATTAATATTTTCTTTGCAATTTAAAATAATTTTATAATTCATATTAATAATATTATTTTGTTTTAGTTAGACATATGATTTTAGATATATAATATCTAGTCAGTTTAGTTATCATTTGAGTATATTATATATATTGCATCTATTCACCATAATTTAACTATAATATTATTTTTCTAGATTTAAATTTTGATTATTTTTTTTATTTTTATTTAGGTTGGTTGTTCTCTTACATAAGTAAATAGTTTTTAGCAAGATTATGTATAACACGAATAGACACCTATCAAATTTTAATTCCATATTATAAAGTAAATAAATTATAAAATTAACTAATATCTTAGTTACATTTAAAAATTATTTTTAAAATTATATGTATAAATATAATTTTAAATAATATAATTTTATTTTCCGTAAGATATGTGATTTTTATTTAATATTTGTTTTGAGAATCAAATACAAAAAAAAAATGTCGATCGATTCAAAATTACAAAAATGAATATAAATATAATTTTTTGAAATATTATGCACATATATTTTACAAAAGAACTAAACCATGAAAATTAGTTAATATTTTATTTCTATTTATTATTATGCTTTGAGGAATACCCTAATTATATGTATAAAAATAAATAAATTATTACTGTAAAGATAAAATAGTCTTTATTTTAACTAAACCTTTATTTTTGGACAGAAGAAATTGGATTAGTTTATTTACTCATTTTGTGGGTATATTAAAGTTACATATACACCATCAAATTGAAATGCATTGTTTGATTCTTTTTAAGCCAAAATTGGACTGGTTTTATATATCACCTTAGTTCACTTTTTTCATCTTAAATGTGCAAGTATCTTACGGTAATATTCTTAATTATTTTATATATGTTGATTCCCTCCAAAATATTAGGAAAAAAACAATGATCAGTAGGAAATTATTTAGAAAAATAACCGGCAAATTTTTTAGAGCTCATGAATACATATTAATATTTAAATTAGTTATAATATTTTTAAATTCTAAGTAATTTTATACTTGAGATTTATAAAAGGTAAACTTAAAATTATTTTAAATAATCTTCAAAGTCAGATTTTCTTAGATACTTTGTTATGTTACTGGATTATACAAATATAAAGAAAAGAGTAAAACTAAAAATCAAATTGAATATTTAGTAAAACAAATATTTATATAAGTGAAATACTTTTATAGATACCATTTTATTTTTCTAACTATATAATATTGTTATTCAACTAAATATTAAGCAAAAAAAAGAATAAAAAATCTCAATAATACTAATTATAAAACATTTTTGAAAAATTGCTATAAATACCACATTCATAGTACCACTTTTCATGTCTACACTAATCAGTTTTACCCTCACTTTTAATGAAGGGTAAAAGACACTTATACCCCTAGGGTTAACTAATCTAGACTTAGGGTTTAGAGTTGATGGGTGGGGTAGGGTTTTTGGAATGTGAAATTTAGGATTCTAATAAATATATAAATAAATACTTAAAAATATAAAAAAATTTAAAAAATAGTTTCAAACATAATTTCCGATTTTCAAAAAGAAATTTTGAAAAAAATAAAAACAAATTTCGAAAAAAAATAATTCAAAAAAAAATTATAAAAAAGTTCGAATTTGAAAAAGTATAATTATAAAACAAAAAAAAAATTTATTTATTTAAATAATGATTTATTATATATATAGAGAACAAAGGTATAAGAGTCTTTTGTCATTTAATGAATAATGTATTTTTGAAAATATTCTTTTATTAGTGGTAAAGATGAAAAGTGGTACCATGAAAGTGGTAAACATGAAATTTCCCCAACATTTTTAGTTAACCAAAGGTATCTCGGTTTATTACTTTGAAAATATATTTTATGTTGTCCAAGAATTAAGATTATGTTTAAACGGAAGATGGTATATTATTTTCTTCTTCATATCAGTATTATTTTTGTTTGTTATGTTTGAGGATGTTCTGAGATGGCTGAAAGCTTCATCAAGAAGTGAGAATGTGAACTTGATTGCCAAGATTACTTACCAAGCGGTTATGTATGTGATTTGGAAAGAAAGGAACTCTAGGATTCACTCAGCTGTGGACAAACCACCAAGTATTTTGATTGCATTGGTGTCTTGCACTATTAGGTAGGCTAAAGATGAAAAGTGGTACCTTAGTTCAGTTTTTTCATCTTAAATGTGCAAGTATCTTACGGTAATATTCTTAAATATTTTATATATGTTGATTCCCTCCAAAATATTAGGAAAAAAACAATGATCAGTAGGAAATTATTTAGAAAAATAACCGGCAAATTTTTTAGAGCTCATGAATACATATTAATATTTAAATTAGTTATAATATTTTTAAATTCTAAGTAATTTTATACTTGAGATTTATAAAAGGTAAACTTAAAATTATTTTAAATAATCTTCAAAGTCAGATTTTCTTAGATACTTTGTTATGTTACTGGATTATACAAATATAAAGAAAAGAGTAAAACTAAAAATCAAATTGAATATTTAGTAAAACAAATATTTATATAAGTGAAATACTTTTATAGATACCATTTTATTTTTCTAACTATATAATATTGTTATTCAACTAAATATTAAGCAAAAAAAAGAATAAAAAATCTCAATAATACTAATTATAAAACATTTTTGAAAAATTGCTATAAATACCACATTCATAGTACCACTTTTCATGTCTACACTAATCAGTTTTACCCTCACTTTTAATGAAGGGTAAAAGACACTTATACCCCTAGGGTTAACTAATCTAGACTTAGGGTTTAGAGTTGATGGGTGGGGGAGGGTTTTTGGAATGTGAAATTTAGGATTCTAATAAATATATAAATAAATACTTAAAAATATAAAAAAATTTAAAAAATAGTTTCAAACATAATTTCCGATTTTCAAAAAGAAATTTTGAAAAAAATAAAAACAAATTTCGAAAAAAAATAATTCAAAAAAAAATTATAAAAAAGTTCGAATTTGAAAAAGTATAATTATAAAACAAAAAAAAAATTTATTTATTTAAATAATGATTTATTATATATATAGAGAACAAAGGTATAAGAGTCTTTTGTCATTTAATGAATAATGTATTTTTGAAAATATTCTTTTATTAGTGGTAAAGATGAAAAGTGGTACCATGAAAGTGGTAAACATGAAATTTCCCCAACATTTTTAGTTAACCAAAGGTATCTCGGTTTATTACTTTGAAAATATATTTTATGTTGTCCAAGAATTAAGATTATGTTTAAACGGAAGATGGTATATTATTTTCTTCTTCATATCAGTATTATTTTTGTTTGTTATGTTTGAGGATGTTCTGAGATGGCTGAAAGCTTCATCAAGAAGTGAGAATGTGAACTTGATTGCCAAGATTACTTACCAAGCGGTTATGTATGTGATTTGGAAAGAAAGGAACTCTAGGATTCACTCAGCTGTGGACAAACCACCAAGTATTTTGATTGCATTGGTGTCTTGCACTATTAGGTAGGCTAAAGATGAAAAGTGGTACCTTAGTTCAGTTTTTTCATCTTAAATGTGCAAGTATCTTACGGTAATATTCTTAAATATTTTATATATGTTGATTCCCTCCAAAATATTAAAAAAGTATTATTTTTGTTAACTTTCCTATTTTGTGAAACCACATTATATATATATACTAGGGAAAACCCGCGCTTCGCGCGGAATTTGATATTTTTTATAAAAAATCAAACTTTTTTCTATGTTTACAGGATTTATTATCTTTTGTTTGGACCAGATTTTCATATGATTCTTTTGCAATTGGGTAATTGAAAACTAAGGAACAAAATTTTAGCTAAAGTTAAATTTGTCCATGAAAAGAGATTTGTTTTTCCTTTTGTTAAAGTAAAAGAGAAAATATTTACGTGTGTCTCTGATTAGCTGACACAAAATCAAACAGAAATTTACAAAAAACCATATAATAAATTGTGTGTTCGTCGCTCCGATCAACAAAGTTAGCAAAAAAATGTATATATATTGTCAACCTAAATACATGTTTAAAGTATGCATAGTCCCTAAAAATAGAGCAACAGTTCTGATTGATGAACGCAAAACGACAATTTTAACAAAAACACCAAATATAAAAAAATGTGAAATTGAAACAGTATCTCAAATATTCTTGAGAAAATCATTTATCATTTATCTATGCGACCATCGACTAAAGTTGTCAACATGGGTGAAATACGACAACACTCATCCAAACGCAACATAGCTCTGCTAACCTTCTCACCCATATTAACATATCGTGTCGATTGGTTTCGGTGATTTTTGTGAAGGAAAGCTATTTTCTCCTTAAATTTCAGTTTTGGGATTGGTTTATCTTGGTCTCGTTTTGGAACCTTTTTTGGTTTTAGTTTTGGTTTCTCTTTTTTGTATCTTTATATATTTTTGAAATTTTATATGTATTCTTAAAATTATATTATGTATATTCACAAAAATATTATTTGTTGACTAAATCTTCACCAAATTTTAGTAGTGTTATGTATTTCTGCTAATTTTATCGTTTCATTTGAATAAAATAGGAAATACAGGTACTGCGACTAATAATTATATAAAGTGACACTGATTATATACAGGACAATTCTCTCAAATAGTCATTTTAAATTTTTGTCACAAAAATATCTCTCAGACGAAAATGACCAAAATAGCCATTTTTATTTTGAAAATTTTAATTTTAATTTTTTTATTTTTTTTTAATTTGAAATCTTATACCCAAAACCCCACCCCTTAACTCTAAACCTTAAATCTAGATTAGTTAACCCTAGACTAAAAGTGTACTTTTACCCTTTAATAAAAAATTTTCCGGTCATTTTTCTCATTGAAGACTATTTTTGTGACAAAAACTTAAAAAGAGCTAGGAAATTTCTCTTATATATATATATATATATATATATATATTAAATCACTAATATTTTTCTTTAAATATATAATGTTGAAGGTTTTTCAAATTCAAATGGCTATTTAAAAAAAAAATACGGGATACACTTACAATATTGGTTTTAGTTTCAAAAACTGTTAATTAATTACTGTTTCGTTTGTTAATTGTTGTAGCGTAAATAATTCATGTATGTATATTTTAATATATTTCTCTGAAAATATATTTTTAACACATGATACCAATAATCACATACGATAGCAAACCTGCCCAAAAATTAATTGCTTCTTTAATCTATCTTTTTTTATTATACATTTTATTTAGTTCATCTTTTACATTTGTGTTAAAATAGAATTGTTAACCAAAATTTACACATCAACCCACTTTTCTTGGCGAATCTCTTTTCTTACAACACAACTATTGATGGAGCTCTCTATTCTTCATCCAAAATAAAAACAACACAAAAGGAACCGGTGGAAGCA
>NC_027751.1:36828244-36828931 GCF_000695525.1 Brassica oleracea var. oleracea
ACTAGTTCCTCGGAATATTCCGACGGAATTCCGACGGATATTTATGTGTCCGTCGGAATTTCCTCGGCATATTTTCATTTAACCGGGCAAATATTTCGCGAAAATTGAAATCGGAATTCCGAGGAAATTCCGACGGAAACTATCCGTCGGACCCTAGGTTTTATAACCACGAGCCGCTTCTTCTTCCCCATTTCTCTCTTCTTCCTCTACGCAGCTCCTCTCCCTCCTCTCCGGCGATCTCCCTCTTCTCTCCTACGATATCTCCGGCGATCTGCCCCTTGTCTTACACAAATCATGTAAGGACCCTATCCCACTCTCTTAGGTTTTATTTGTTAGGTTTTTGTGTAGATTTGATAAATTTTTGTTAGGGTGATTAATTACGATTGTGATTTGGTTGTATAATAGGTTTAGAATTGTGATTTGGTTGAATAATTTGTTTTGTTGAATTGATTTAGATTTTTTTTATAAATTTTTCTTTTTTTGTATTTACAAAATCGATTTTTGTATATAAATTCGATTTTTGTGTATAAATTCGATTTTTGTATTTTACAAAACGTTTTTTGTAAATAAATTTGATTTTTTGGATTTTACAAAATATTTTTAATATCTATAAAACTTTTTTTGTGATTAAAAACTATTATTTAGGATTTAAAATATATATATATATATATATATATATATATATAT
>NC_027751.1:36831467-36832433 GCF_000695525.1 Brassica oleracea var. oleracea
AAAAAACAATAACCTAAAGTGATAACCAAAAACCACAAAAATACTTAGCATAACACTAAATAATCAAACCCTAACCACAGAATCATAATGTAAATAATTCAAACCCTAACCACAGAATCATAACCTAAAAAATTGAAAACCCTAACCACAGAATCATCATCACAAATCCATAACCTAAACTATAATTAAAACCTAAAAAAATAATAATGAAGTCAGATAGAGCAACCTTGAGGAGAGAGATCCGGCAAGGCTGAGGCGAAGATCCGGCGAGGCAGCGGCGAGAAGGAGAGGCGGAGAGAGAGAATACACGGCGAGGGAGAGGCGGAGGAGAGAGGGCACGGCAAGGGAGAGGCGGGGAGGAGCGACCACAGGGAGAAGGAGAGGCGGGGAGAGGCGGGGAGCGGCGGGGAGCGGCGGAGAGAGAAAATACACGGTGAGGAGAGAGATCCGGCAAGAGGACACGGCAAGGGAGAGGCGGAGGGGAGAGACCAAGGGAAGAAGGAGAGGCGGGGAGAGGGCGGAGAGAGGCGGGACACGGCGAGGGAGAGGCGGAGAGGAGAGACCACAGGGAGAAAGAGAGGAGAGGCGGGAGACAGAGAGGAGATCAGATCAGAGTGAAATGGAGAGGAAAGGTTAAGTGTGTTTATATATTAACCTAATTTTCGTCACAAAATCCTTGCAATTTGCAAGCGAATTGCAACGGTTATCCCTTGCAAAATTGCAAGTGTTTTGCGAGAGACTTATCGTGTTTCATCGCAAATCCGTTGCAAAATCTTTTTTTAATGTCTTTAGGTTTCGTTTGAGGTTTAGACAGGGGTTTCGAAGTGTTCTCGCAAGTTCCTTGCAATATTGCGAGGCTTTTGCGATGAAACCCTTGCAAATCCCTTGCAAAAAGTTTAATTTAGTGGGTTTTAGGGATTCATTTAGGGTTTGGCAAGTGTTCCGGAGAGTTTAACGCATATCCTA